>NW_028276489.1:0-141625 GCF_052056855.1 Sturnus vulgaris | reverse complement strand
TGGATCTGCATTGTCACAATGGACAATTGGTTGCATGGGAGCCTGCTGTGTCACAAGAGAGCCTTAGCTCCATGAGGTTCTGGACTGTCACAGTGGTCTCCCTGCTTCAACGAGGCCCTGGAGTGTCTCGAGGGCTGCTTGGTTCTGTGAGCTTCCACAACGTCCCAATGGTCTCCTTGTTTCTGCAGTGTCATAGTGGACTCTTTGGTTCCATGAGGTTCCTAAATGTCACAGGTCTCCCTTGGTTCCATGTGGCCCTGCTGTGTCACCACAGCCCCTTGGTTCCAGGAGTTTCTGGGCTGTCAACAGTGGTTCCTTTGTTCCAATCAGGCACCGCTGTGTCACACTGCACCCTGGCTTCCATGAAGTTCTTCAGTGTCACAGTGGCCCCTTGGATCCATGCGGTCCCATAGTGTCACCATGGTCTCCTTGGACCTGCATTGTCATCAGGGGACCATTGGTTCCATGTGGCCTGGCTGTGTCACAGTGATGTGGATTCCGTAATTGCCTTCAGTGTCACAATGGAGCCTTGTTTCTGTGAGGCTCTCAACTGTCACAACTGTCTCCTTGGTTCCATCAGCCCCCGCTGTGTCACAAGGGTCCCCCTTGGTTCCATGAGCACACCAAAGCTTTGCATAAACATTGAGCAGCACCTGCTTAACACACCTGGGAACATCTGTCTGCATTCAAAAGACAGGTCCACAGCTGAGAAAGGCACCAGCAGCTTCCATCTGCAACAGAGATGCAGGGAAAGGACAAGGACAGAGAATTCAGCTGCAAGACTCCGAGAATTCTGCATCCAGACATCATTTCTGGTCCACTGTCCCTAGTAGAAAGGTGTCATCATTCCAGGTTCCAGGCAGCCTGTACTCAGCATGTGCTTCTACAGTGGGGGTTTGTCGTTTAGGAAAACCTGCTCAGGCTTTTCCCTTCTTTCCTCACAAACAGGAATACTTGTCCTGGGCCTGGATGCAGGCAGAGCCCTGAGGAGAGCACGTGGGACATGGTGCAGTGGGCAGGGACAGCCAGCTGCAGAGTTCAGGGGGAAGGGCTTCTGGTGCAGGGCCAGGCATGTCAGTCCCAGCTGGGCCATGTCAGACATGTCCCCAGGCTGGGCTTGGGGAGCAGCTTGTCCAAACAGGTCAGCCTGGCAAGGGGCTCATTCTTCAGTGGGCCCACACCTCCTAAGGAGACATTCAGCATCAAGATCACCTGGGGAATGCCTAAGTTGCTTCTTCTTTGAACTGAAAAAGAAAAATTACTCCCTTTTATAAAACTGAAAATCATGAGCTGTACCTTGAAATCTTCCTCCTTAAGAGAACTCCAAAGTGACTCCAAGCAGCTGCACAAGGCCTGGAGACTGGAAGACATTGGAAAGAAGACAAAGAGCTCCTGAGGGTTTTCTGTATTTTAATGATCCCCAACGGTGGATTTGGGCTGAGTCCAGGAGCCCCAGGCACTGAGAGAAGGTTGAAGAAGCTGCTCAAGGAGTCAGAAGCAAAACTCCAAGTCCCTTGGAGCATCACTGGCCCCACTGAGGGCAGGGACTGCCCAAAGGCTCCCAGGGAGTGGTGAGAGCAGATCCTTGAGGCCAGGATTGCAGGAGCCCGAGGCTGTGAGCAGGGAACTGCAATGCTGAGCAAGGCCTGGGCTGGTTGGAGGAAGCAGAAAGGCCAAGGCCTGAGCCCAGGCCTGGGCCAGCAGGGCCTGTCCCTCACAGGTGGCTCGGGGCTATTCCTGGAGCACTGGGATGGGAGAGGCAGCAAGGACAAATGTCATCAAGCTGTGTGACACTCCAGATGCTCATGGAACCAAGGGCCAGTGTGACACAGCGGGGCCTCATGGAAACAAGAGGCCGTGCTGAGCCTGCGCGCCTCTAACACCCCAGAACACTGAAATGCTGAGGGTGAGCAAAGGCTCCTTTACTCGAGTTTGGTGGCAGAGTAGAAACCCCAGCCAGATATTCTCAAGAGGTCAAAACGACACAAAAGTGTACTGGAAAAATACAGAAAACCGAGCTCCTTTGGCAAATGATTTCATACAACATCCAATTCAACGTGCATCACTTAGCGTAGCAGGAACATCATTAACTCGGCCCATGTAAGATGGAAACCTTTAGGCATAAAAATGTTAAACTACCCAAAAACATTCCAGTAAAAGAGGATAAGAAGGTTAAAAGAGAAAAAAGAGACAGAAAGACAGAAGATCTCCAGATAGATATGCAGAGAGCTACCAGCTGCTAGGCTTCCAGTGTGGCTGAGACACAGACCCAGGAGATTTCAGGATTCAGACCAGGGCTTGACGTCATGCCCGATTTTTTAAATCCCTAGCGTTTTCTAAGCTCTCCTCTTTTCAGGGACATCTGCTTTCTTACCACGCACTGCTGTGTTTCATTGCCTTTGTGTGGGATTGATTGACGGCTCAGCCAATCAGAGCTGGGTGGGCGCTGCCCCTGCTGTGTGCTTGATTGACGGCTCAGCCAATCAGAGCTGGCTGGGCGGTGACCCTGCTGTGTGATTGATTGACGGCTCAACCAATCAGAGCTGGCTGGGCGCTGCCCCTGCTGTGTGATTGATTGACGGCTCAGCCAATCAGAGCTGGCTGGGCGCTGCCCCTGCTGTGTGATTGATTGACGGCTCAGGCAGTCACAGCTGGGTTTGCTCTGCCCCTGCTGTGTGATTGGCAGATCTGCCAGGCCATGGCTGGGGACGGGGTTCTGTCCCACCTCATTCCAAGGTCTGTCCCAGCCCCGGCCCCACTCGGGCATTCCGAGCATCCCGACGGGTCTGGGGACATTGATGTCATCCAGCCTCTGACAGCGACCATGGGGACACTGCGGAACCTCATGGAACCAAAGAGACCATTTTGACACTCTGGTGCCTCATGCAATCAGGGGCACCTTTGTGAGACTCAGGACCCCAATGGAACCAAGGGTCAGTGATGAAGCTGTGCGGCCCAGAGAACCAAGGAGCCTTTGTTACACAGCAGGGCCACATGGAGCCCAGGGGCCGTGGTGACTCTGCAGGACCTTAGGGAAGCAAGGGGCCATTGTTTACACTACAGAAGCAGGGAGAATATTGTGACAAGGAGAATATCGGGACACTACAGGGACTCCTGGAATCAAGGAGAACATTGTGACACTGTGAGGCCCCCATGGAACCAAGGCAACATGGAACAGGTCTGGCTGGCTGGGCCTCCCCGGGGGCCACCTGGCAAGACTGGCTGATCCTGGAATGTTGAGGACTGCCTCTCATCAGCTCCTGGAGCACTAAGGCTCTGTGCTTTCCTTCCTATGGAAAAGTACCAGCCCCTTTTGCAGGTTCCCACGGCTGAAACTGATATTCCCCCTGAAAAAGCACTACATACAAGGCTTGCTCCCAGCCAAAATCTGCTAGGAGTAACAGCTCTGGGTGGCCACCGTTTCCTGAGGGCTGCCTCTCATCTACCACTCTAAGGGTCGGTGTGAAGTTTCCCTCATTTTTGCCTCATGACCCTCTCAAGAAGACCTCAAGGACCCCCGCCCAGGTTGACTCTGGACAATGGTTTTCTGGCCTGCTTGAGGTGGGTGCTTGCCAAGGGACTCTTTGCAGGTGTGTTGTGCTCACTGGACTGTGCTGTCATGGTACCAGCTGAAGCCTGCATGTACTGCACGACCGCACCTGTCTCTTGGAGCACCACACAATGCTCCATAAATCTCCCCGCCTCTTGGCCACAAGCCACTCGCTTTGGAAAAGGACTACAAAAGAGCGATCCTCTGGAGAAGACCCTGAGTACTCCCCACGGATGACCACCCTTCCATTGGCTGGCCCACCATGACCTTGGTCTCGTCTGTTGTAGCTACTTCCCCCTTCCCCTCCTTTTCTCTCTCTATACTCCGTTTCCTATATCTCTCCCCTCTAGCGCAACTGAATTGTTTGGCATTCAATAAAAATGCATTGCTGTTGTTGAATAAACTGATTTGTCCCCCGCTATTTACCTGTTTGCACCTCTGAGATCGAACAATCCTCGGCCTGTGTTGGCAGATGGTGACACACCCCCACCCCCCCCCCCCATCCCCCATGCCCCTGCTTCTCCCAGTTGATTGCTGATCGTGGTGTGACATGGAATGGAACATCCCTTGGGCCAGTCCAGCCCAGCTGTCCCATCCCTGTTCCCTCAGGAACACTTGCCCATCCCAAGTCCATGGGTTGGAGGGGCTTGCAGACACGCCTCGTGGGGCGAGCACTGTGACAAGGACAGGAGAACAGAACAAACATTTACACTTACCAAGGGCAGAGAACAGAAGAGCACAGTCTTGGAGAAACGCACAAAGGATGTAGCCGAGGCAAACGGAGCGTGCACAAAACGCAAGGAGAATGTCAGCTCAGCTCTGCAAGGCTGACAAAAGCAGAAGTTATACACAACAATAATATTGCCCTTCCTCAAAAGCGGGGATCAAAGAGCAGTCACCTAAAAAGGACAGTGCATGTTGAAGACACACTCCAAAGAAACCATAGAAGGACTTGTGAGAAGGGGTGCAATTATGGCAAATAAATTCCAGGTGGGGTTAACTAATGAATACATCATCAGTGTGAGTGATAAAAGCTCCGATTGCCTGGTGGCCAGTGCACTCGAGGATTGCCCAAGTGACCACCATGGTGTAATAAAGAATACCTGCTCTCAAATCCTCAAAACTGTGTTCAAAAGTTGCTATCCAGCAGATTTCAGTATCAGTGGTGTCCCTGACTCCATTATGCCCCTTGCACACTTTCACGAGGGCCCCTTGGTTCCACGAGGCCCTGCTGGATAACAGTGGACCCTTGGTTCCATTTGGGTCTGTACTGTCAAAATGGCCTCCTTAGTTCTGCACTGCCACAATGCTCTCTCCTTGGTGCCACGAGGCCTTGGTGTGTCACAACAGCCTCTCGGTTCCATGAACTGCCATAGTGTCAGCACGGTCTCTTGCATCTGCAGTATCACGATGGACAATTGGTTACAAGCAGCCCCGCTGTGTCACAACGACTACTTGGTTCATGAGGCCCCACAGTGTCACCATGGCCCCTTGGTTCCCCGAGGCCTCGCTGTAGAACAATGGCCTCTCAGTTCCAGGAGGTTTTGTACTGTCAACAGTGCTCTCCTTGGTTCTACAGTGGCTGCTTGCTTCCATAATTCTTCCTCAGTGTCACAGTGGTCTCCTTGGTTCCATGAGGCTCTGCAATGTCCCAATATCCCATCGTTTCCATGAGCTTCTGTCCCATCAACCATGTCCTTTGCTCCAGTGAGGCCCCGCAACGGCACACCGGACCCTTGGCTCCATGAGGTTCCATAGTGTAACATGGGTGCCTTGATTCCAAGAGGTTCTGCTGGGTCACACTGGACCCTTGGTTCCATGAGGTTCCGTGGTATCGCCATGGTTTCCCTGGATCCGCAGTAGCGCTACGGACCATAGGTTTCATGCAGCTTTGCTGTGCTACAGTGGCTCCTTGGTTCCATCAAGTGCCACTGTGTAACAAGGGAATCTTGGTCCCATGAGGTTCTGGACTGTCACAATGGTGTCCTTGGTTCTGGACTCTAACAACGGACCCTTGGTTCCACGAGGTTCCATTACGTCACAATGCTCTCCTTGGTTCCACAAGGCCTTGCTTTGTCACAATGGACCCTTGGTTCCATGAGCTTCCGTAGTGTAACCATGGTCTCCTGGGATCTGCATTGTCACAATGGACAATTGGTTGCATGGGAGCCTGCTGTGTCACAAGAGAGCCTTAGCTCCATGAGGTTCTGGACTGTCACAGTGGTCTCCCTGCTTCAACGAGGCCCTGGAGTGTCTCGAGGGCTGCTTGGTTCTGTGAGCTTCCACAACGTCCCAATGGTCTCCTTGTTTCTGCAGTGTCATAGTGGACTCTTGGTTCCATGAGGTTCCTAAATGTCACAGGTCTCCTTGGTTCCATGTGGCCCTGCTGTGTCACCACAGCCCCTTGGTTCCAGGAGTTTCTGGGCTGTCAACAGTGGTTCCTTTGTTCCAATCAGGCACCGCTGTGTCACACTGCACCCTGGCTTCCATGAAGTTCTTCAGTGTCACAGTGGCCCCTTGGATCCATGCGGTCCCATAGTGTCACCATGGTCTCCTTGGACCTGCATTGTCATCAGGGACCATTGGTTCCATGTGGCCTGGCTGTGTCACAGTGATGTGGATTCCGTAATTGCCTTCAGTGTCACAATGGAGCCTTGTTTCTGTGAGGCTCTCAACTGTCACAACTGTCTCCTTGGTTCCATCAGCCCCCGCTGTGTCACAAGGGTCCCCTTGGTTCCATGAGCACACCAAAGCTTTGCATAAACATTGAGCAGCACCTGCTTAACACACCTGGGAACATCTGTCTGCATTCAAAAGACAGGTCACAGCTGAGAAAGGCACCAGCAGCTTCCATCTGCAACAGAGATGCAGGGAAAGGACAAGGACAGAGAATTCAGCTGCAAGACTCCGAGAATTCTGCATCCAGACATCATTTCTGGTCCCACTGTCCCTAGTAGAAAGGTGTCATCATTCCAGGTTCCAGGCAGCCTGTACTCAGCATGTGCTTCTACAGTGGGGGTTTGTCGTTTAGGAAAACCTGCTCAGGCTTTTCCCTTCTTTCCTCACAAACAGGAATACTTGTCCTGGGCCTGGATGCAGGCAGAGCCCTGAGGAGAGCACGTGGGACATGGTGCAGTGGGCAGGGACAGCCAGCTGCAGAGTTCAGGGGGAAGGGCTTCTGGTGCAGGGCCAGGCATGTCAGTCCCAGCTGGGCCATGTCAGACATGTCCCCAGGCTGGGCTTGGGGAGCAGCTTGTCCAAACAGGGTCAGCCTGGCAAGGGGCTCATTCTTCAGTGGGCCCACACCTCCTAAGGAGACATTCAGCATCAAGATCACCTGGGGAATGCCTAAGTTGCTTCTTCTTTGAACTGAAAAAGAAAAATTACTCCCTTTTATAAAACTGAAAATCATGAGCTGTACCTTGAAATCTTCCTCCTTAAGAGAACTCCAAAGTGACTCCAAGCAGCTGCACAAGGCCTGGAGACTGGAAGACATTGGAAAGAAGACAAAGAGCTCCTGAGGGTTTTCTGTATTTTAATGATCCCCAACGGTGGATTTGGGGCTGAGTCCAGGAGCCCCAGGCACTGAGAGAAGGTTGAAGAAGCTGCTCAAGGAGTCAGAAGCAAAACTCCAAGTCCCTTGGAGCATCACTGGCCCCACTGAGGGCAGGGACTGCCAAAGGCTCCCCAGGGAGTGGTGAGAGCAGATCCTTGAGGCCAGGATTGCAGGAGCCCGAGGCTGTGAGCAGGGAACTGCAATGCTGAGCAAGGCCTGGGCTGGTTGGAGGAAGCAGAAAGGCCAAGGCCTGAGCCCAGGCCTGGGCCAGCAGGGCCTGTCCCTCACAGGTGGCTCGGGGCTGTTCCTGGAGCACTGGGATGGGAGAGGCAGCAAGGACAAATGTCATCAAGCTGTGTGACACTCCAGATGCTCATGGAACCAAGGGCCAGTGTGACACAGCGGGGCCTCATGGAAACAAGAGGCCGTGCTGAGCCTGCGCGCCTGTAACACCCCAGAACACTGAAATGCTGAGGGTGAGCAAAGGCTCCTTTACTCGAGTTTGGTGCAGAGTAGAAACCCCAGCCAGATATTCTCAAGAGGTCAAAACGACACAAAAGTGTACTGGAAAAATACAGAAAACCGAGCTCCTTTGGCAAATGATTTCATACAACATCCAATTCAACGTGCATCACTTAGCGTAGCAGGAACATCATTAACTCGGCCCATGTAAGATGGAAACCTTTAGGCATAAAAATGTTAAACTACCCAAAAACATTCCAGTAAAAGAGGATAAGAAGGTTAAAAGAGAAAAAAGAGACAGAAAGACAGAAGATCTCCAGATAGATATGCAGAGAGCTACCAGCTGCTAGGCTTCCAGTGTGGCTGAGACACAGACCCAGGAGATTTCAGGATTCAGACCAGGGCTTGACGTCATGCCCGATTTTTTAAATCCCTAGCGTTTTCTAAGCTCTCCTCTTTTCAGGGACATCTGCTTTCTTACCACGCACTGCTGTGTTTCATTGCCTTTGTGTGGGATTGATTGACGGCTCAGCCAATCAGAGCTGGGTGGGCGCTGCCCCTGCTGTGTGCTTGATTGACGGCTCAGCCAATCAGAGCTGGCTGGGCGGTGACCCTGCTGTGTGATTGATTGACGGCTCAACCAATCAGAGCTGGCTGGGCGCTGCCCCTGCTGTGTGATTGATTGACGGCTCAGCCAATCAGAGCTGGCTGGGCGCTGCCCCTGCTGTGTGATTGATTGACGGCTCAGGCAGTCACAGCTGGGTTTGCTCTGCCCCTGCTGTGTGATTGGCAGATCTGCCAGGCCATGGCTGGGGACGGGGTTCTGTCCCACCTCATTCCAAGGTCTGTCCCAGCCCCGGCCCCACTCGGGCATTCCGAGCATCCCGACGGGTCTGGGGACATTGATGTCATCCAGCCTCTGACAGCGACCATGGGGACACTGCGGAACCTCATGGAACCAAAGAGACCATTTTGACACTCTGGTGCCTCATGCAATCAGGGGCACCTTTGTGAGACTCAGGACCCCAATGGAACCAAGGGTCAGTGATGAAGCTGTGCGGCCCAGAGAACCAAGGAGCCTTTGTTACACAGCAGGGCCACATGGAGCCCAGGGGCCGTGGTGACTCTGCAGGACCTTAGGGAAGCAAGGGGCCATTGTTTACACTACAGAAGCAGGGAGAATATTGTGACAAGGAGAATATCGGGACACTACAGGGACTCCTGGAATCAAGGAGAACATTGTGACACTGTGAGGCCCCATGGAACCAAGGCAACATGGAACAGGTCTGGCTGGCTGGGCCTCCCCGGGGGCCACCTGGCAAGACTGGCTGATCCTGGAATGTTGAGGACTGCCTCTCATCAGCTCCTGGAGCACTAAGGCTCTGTGCTTTCCTTCCTATGGAAAAGTACCAGCCCCTTTTGCAGGTTCCCACGGCTGAAACTGATATTCCCCCTGAAAAAGCACTACATACAAGGCTTGCTCCCAGCCAAAATCTGCTAGGAGTAACAGCTCTGGGTGGCCACCGTTTCCTGAGGGCTGCCTCTCATCTACCACTCTAAGGGTCGGTGTGAAGTTTCCCTCATTTTTGCCTCATGACCCTCTCAAGAAGACCTCAAGGACCCCCGCCCAGGTTGACTCTGGACAATGGTTTTCTGGCCTGCTTGAGGTGGGTGCTTGCCAAGGGACTCTTTGCAGGTGTGTTGTGCTCACTGGACTGTGCTGTCATGGTACCAGCTGAAGCCTGCATGTACTGCACGACCGCACCTGTCTCTTGGAGCACCACACAATGCTCCATAAATCTCCCCGCCTCTTGGCCACAAGCCACTCGCTTTGGAAAAGGACTACAAAAGAGCGATCCTCTGGAGAAGACCCTGAGTACTCCCCACGGATGACCACCCTTCCATTGGCTGGCCCACCATGACCTTGGTCTCGTCTGTTGGTAGCTACTTCCCCCTTCCCCTCCTTTTCTCTCTCTATACTCCGTTTCCTATATCTCTCCCCTCTAGCGCAACTGAATTGTTTGGCATTCAATAAAAATGCATTGCTGTTGTTGAATAAACTGATTTGTCCCCCGCTATTTACCTGTTTGCACCTCTGAGATCGAACAATCCTCGGCCTGTGTTGGCAGATGGTGACACACCCCCACCCCCCCCCCCCATCCCCCATGCCCCTGCTTCTCCCAGTTGATTGCTGATCGTGGTGTGACATGGAATGGAACATCCCTTGGGCCAGTCCAGCCCAGCTGTCCCATCCCTGTTCCCTCAGGAACACTTGCCCATCCCAAGTCCATGGGTTGGAGGGGCTTGCAGACACGCCTCGTGGGGCGAGCACTGTGACAAGGACAGGAGAACAGAACAACATTTACACTTACCAAGGGCAGAGAACAGAAGAGCACAGTCTTGGAGAAACGCACAAAGGATGTAGCCGAGGCAAACGGAGCGTGCACAAAACGCAAGGAGAATGTCAGCTCAGCTCTGCAAGGCTGACAAAAGCAGAAGTTATACACAACAATAATATTGCCCTTCCTCAAAAGCGGGGATCAAAGAGCAGTCACCTAAAAAGGACAGTGCATGTTGAAGACACACTCCAAAGAACCATAGAAGGACTTGTGAGAAGGGGTGCAATTATGGCAAATAAATTCCAGGTGGGGTTAACTAATGAATACATCATCAGTGTGAGTGATAAAAGCTCCGATTGCCTGGTGGCCAGTGCACTCGAGGATTGCCCAAGTGACCACCATGGTGTAATAAAGAATACCTGCTCTCAAATCCTCAAAACTGTGTTCAAAAGTTGCTATCCAGCAGATTTCAGTATCAGTGGTGTCCCTGACTCCATTATGCCCCTTGCACACTTTCACGAGGGCCCCTTGGTTCCACGAGGCCCTGCTGGATAACAGTGGACCCTTGGTTCCATTTGGGTCTGTACTGTCAAAATGGCCTCCTTAGTTCTGCACTGCCACAATGCTCTCTCCTTGGTGCCACGAGGCCTTGGTGTGTCACAACAGCCTCTCGGTTCCATGAACTGCCATAGTGTCAGCACGGTCTCTTGCATCTGCAGTATCACGATGGACAATTGGTTACAAGCAGCCCCGCTGTGTCACAACGACTACTTGGTTCATGAGGCCCCACAGTGTCACCATGGCCCCTTGGTTCCCCGAGGCCTCGCTGTAGAACAATGGCCTCTCAGTTCCAGGAGGTTTTGTACTGTCAACAGTGCTCTCCTTGGTTCTACAGTGGCTGCTTGCTTCCATAATTCTTCCTCAGTGTCACAGTGGTCTCCTTGGTTCCATGAGGCTCTGCAATGTCCCAATATCCCATCGTTTCCATGAGCTTCTGTCCCATCAACCATGTCCTTTGCTCCAGTGAGGCCCCGCAACGGCACACCGGACCCTTGGCTCCATGAGGTTCCATAGTGTAACATGGGTGCCTTGATTCCAAGAGGTTCTGCTGGGTCACACTGGACCCTTGGTTCCATGAGGTTCCGTGGTATCGCCATGGTTTCCCTGGATCCGCAGTAGCGCTACGGACCATAGGTTTCATGCAGCTTTGCTGTGCTACAGTGGCTCCTTGGTTCCATCAAGTGCCACTGTGTAACAAGGGAATCTTGGTCCCATGAGGTTCTGGACTGTCACAATGGTGTCCTTGGTTCTGGACTCTAACAACGGACCCTTGGTTCCACGAGGTTCCATTACGTCACAATGCTCTCCTTGGTTCCACAAGGCCTTGCTTTGTCACAATGGACCCTTGGTTCCATGAGCTTCCGTAGTGTAACCATGGTCTCCTGGGATCTGCATTGTCACAATGGACAATTGGTTGCATGGGAGCCTGCTGTGTCACAAGAGAGCCTTAGCTCCATGAGGTTCTGGACTGTCACAGTGGTCTCCCTGCTTCAACGAGGCCCTGGAGTGTCTCGAGGGCTGCTTGGTTCTGTGAGCTTCCACAACGTCCCAATGGTCTCCTTGTTTCTGCAGTGTCATAGTGGACTCTTGGTTCCATGAGGTTCCTAAATGTCACAGGTCTCCTTGGTTCCATGTGGCCCTGCTGTGTCACCACAGCCCCTTGGTTCCAGGAGTTTCTGGGCTGTCAACAGTGGTTCCTTTGTTCCAATCAGGCACCGCTGTGTCACACTGCACCCTGGCTTCCATGAAGTTCTTCAGTGTCACAGTGGCCCCTTGGATCCATGCGGTCCCATAGTGTCACCATGGTCTCCTTGGACCTGCATTGTCATCAGGGACCATTGGTTCCATGTGGCCTGGCTGTGTCACAGTGATGTGGATTCCGTAATTGCCTTCAGTGTCACAATGGAGCCTTGTTTCTGTGAGGCTCTCAACTGTCACAACTGTCTCCTTGGTTCCATCAGCCCCCGCTGTGTCACAAGGGTCCCCTTGGTTCCATGAGCACACCAAAGCTTTGCATAAACATTGAGCAGCACCTGCTTAACACACCTGGGAACATCTGTCTGCATTCAAAAGACAGGTCACAGCTGAGAAAGGCACCAGCAGCTTCCATCTGCAACAGAGATGCAGGGAAAGGACAAGGACAGAGAATTCAGCTGCAAGACTCCGAGAATTCTGCATCCAGACATCATTTCTGGTCCCACTGTCCCTAGTAGAAAGGTGTCATCATTCCAGGTTCCAGGCAGCCTGTACTCAGCATGTGCTTCTACAGTGGGGGTTT
Source organism: Sturnus vulgaris (assembly GCF_052056855.1). NCBI lineage: Eukaryota > Metazoa > Chordata > Aves > Passeriformes > Sturnidae > Sturnus > Sturnus vulgaris. The sequence continues at coordinate 129,380 of NW_028276489.1, read as the reverse complement.
GTCGTTTAGGAAAACCTGCTCAGGCTTTTCCCTTCTTTCCTCACAAACAGGAATACTTGTCCTGGGCCTGGATGCAGGCAGAGCCCTGAGGAGAGCACGTGGGACATGGTGCAGTGGGCAGGGACAGCCAGCTGCAGAGTTCAGGGGGAAGGGCTTCTGGTGCAGGGCCAGGCATGTCAGTCCCAGCTGGGCCATGTCAGACATGTCCCCAGGCTGGGCTTGGGGAGCAGCTTGTCCAAACAGGGTCAGCCTGGCAAGGGGCTCATTCTTCAGTGGGCCCACACCTCCTAAGGAGACATTCAGCATCAAGATCACCTGGGGAATGCCTAAGTTGCTTCTTCTTTGAACTGAAAAAGAAAAATTACTCCCTTTTATAAAACTGAAAATCATGAGCTGTACCTTGAAATCTTCCTCCTTAAGAGAACTCCAAAGTGACTCCAAGCAGCTGCACAAGGCCTGGAGACTGGAAGACATTGGAAAGAAGACAAAGAGCTCCTGAGGGTTTTCTGTATTTTAATGATCCCCAACGGTGGATTTGGGGCTGAGTCCAGGAGCCCCAGGCACTGAGAGAAGGTTGAAGAAGCTGCTCAAGGAGTCAGAAGCAAAACTCCAAGTCCCTTGGAGCATCACTGGCCCCACTGAGGGCAGGGACTGCCAAAGGCTCCCCAGGGAGTGGTGAGAGCAGATCCTTGAGGCCAGGATTGCAGGAGCCCGAGGCTGTGAGCAGGGAACTGCAATGCTGAGCAAGGCCTGGGCTGGTTGGAGGAAGCAGAAAGGCCAAGGCCTGAGCCCAGGCCTGGGCCAGCAGGGCCTGTCCCTCACAGGTGGCTCGGGGCTGTTCCTGGAGCACTGGGATGGGAGAGGCAGCAAGGACAAATGTCATCAAGCTGTGTGACACTCCAGATGCTCATGGAACCAAGGGCCAGTGTGACACAGCGGGGCCTCATGGAAACAAGAGGCCGTGCTGAGCCTGCGCGCCTGTAACACCCCAGAACACTGAAATGCTGAGGGTGAGCAAAGGCTCCTTTACTCGAGTTTGGTGCAGAGTAGAAACCCCAGCCAGATATTCTCAAGAGGTCAAAACGACACAAAAGTGTACTGGAAAAATACAGAAAACCGAGCTCCTTTGGCAAATGATTTCATACAACATCCAATTCAACGTGCATCACTTAGCGTAGCAGGAACATCATTAACTCGGCCCATGTAAGATGGAAACCTTTAGGCATAAAAATGTTAAACTACCCAAAAACATTCCAGTAAAAGAGGATAAGAAGGTTAAAAGAGAAAAAAGAGACAGAAAGACAGAAGATCTCCAGATAGATATGCAGAGAGCTACCAGCTGCTAGGCTTCCAGTGTGGCTGAGACACAGACCCAGGAGATTTCAGGATTCAGACCAGGGCTTGACGTCATGCCCGATTTTTTAAATCCCTAGCGTTTTCTAAGCTCTCCTCTTTTCAGGGACATCTGCTTTCTTACCACGCACTGCTGTGTTTCATTGCCTTTGTGTGGGATTGATTGACGGCTCAGCCAATCAGAGCTGGGTGGGCGCTGCCCCTGCTGTGTGCTTGATTGACGGCTCAGCCAATCAGAGCTGGCTGGGCGGTGACCCTGCTGTGTGATTGATTGACGGCTCAACCAATCAGAGCTGGCTGGGCGCTGCCCCTGCTGTGTGATTGATTGACGGCTCAGCCAATCAGAGCTGGCTGGGCGCTGCCCCTGCTGTGTGATTGATTGACGGCTCAGGCAGTCACAGCTGGGTTTGCTCTGCCCCTGCTGTGTGATTGGCAGATCTGCCAGGCCATGGCTGGGGACGGGGTTCTGTCCCACCTCATTCCAAGGTCTGTCCCAGCCCCGGCCCCACTCGGGCATTCCGAGCATCCCGACGGGTCTGGGGACATTGATGTCATCCAGCCTCTGACAGCGACCATGGGGACACTGCGGAACCTCATGGAACCAAAGAGACCATTTTGACACTCTGGTGCCTCATGCAATCAGGGGCACCTTTGTGAGACTCAGGACCCCAATGGAACCAAGGGTCAGTGATGAAGCTGTGCGGCCCAGAGAACCAAGGAGCCTTTGTTACACAGCAGGGCCACATGGAGCCCAGGGGCCGTGGTGACTCTGCAGGACCTTAGGGAAGCAAGGGGCCATTGTTTACACTACAGAAGCAGGGAGAATATTGTGACAAGGAGAATATCGGGACACTACAGGGACTCCTGGAATCAAGGAGAACATTGTGACACTGTGAGGCCCCATGGAACCAAGGCAACATGGAACAGGTCTGGCTGGCTGGGCCTCCCCGGGGGCCACCTGGCAAGACTGGCTGATCCTGGAATGTTGAGGACTGCCTCTCATCAGCTCCTGGAGCACTAAGGCTCTGTGCTTTCCTTCCTATGGAAAAGTACCAGCCCCTTTTGCAGGTTCCCACGGCTGAAACTGATATTCCCCCTGAAAAAGCACTACATACAAGGCTTGCTCCCAGCCAAAATCTGCTAGGAGTAACAGCTCTGGGTGGCCACCGTTTCCTGAGGGCTGCCTCTCATCTACCACTCTAAGGGTCGGTGTGAAGTTTCCCTCATTTTTGCCTCATGACCCTCTCAAGAAGACCTCAAGGACCCCCGCCCAGGTTGACTCTGGACAATGGTTTTCTGGCCTGCTTGAGGTGGGTGCTTGCCAAGGGACTCTTTGCAGGTGTGTTGTGCTCACTGGACTGTGCTGTCATGGTACCAGCTGAAGCCTGCATGTACTGCACGACCGCACCTGTCTCTTGGAGCACCACACAATGCTCCATAAATCTCCCCGCCTCTTGGCCACAAGCCACTCGCTTTGGAAAAGGACTACAAAAGAGCGATCCTCTGGAGAAGACCCTGAGTACTCCCCACGGATGACCACCCTTCCATTGGCTGGCCCACCATGACCTTGGTCTCGTCTGTTGGTAGCTACTTCCCCCTTCCCCTCCTTTTCTCTCTCTATACTCCGTTTCCTATATCTCTCCCCTCTAGCGCAACTGAATTGTTTGGCATTCAATAAAAATGCATTGCTGTTGTTGAATAAACTGATTTGTCCCCCGCTATTTACCTGTTTGCACCTCTGAGATCGAACAATCCTCGGCCTGTGTTGGCAGATGGTGACACACCCCCACCCCCCCCCCCCATCCCCCATGCCCCTGCTTCTCCCAGTTGATTGCTGATCGTGGTGTGACATGGAATGGAACATCCCTTGGGCCAGTCCAGCCCAGCTGTCCCATCCCTGTTCCCTCAGGAACACTTGCCCATCCCAAGTCCATGGGTTGGAGGGGCTTGCAGACACGCCTCGTGGGGCGAGCACTGTGACAAGGACAGGAGAACAGAACAACATTTACACTTACCAAGGGCAGAGAACAGAAGAGCACAGTCTTGGAGAAACGCACAAAGGATGTAGCCGAGGCAAACGGAGCGTGCACAAAACGCAAGGAGAATGTCAGCTCAGCTCTGCAAGGCTGACAAAAGCAGAAGTTATACACAACAATAATATTGCCCTTCCTCAAAAGCGGGGATCAAAGAGCAGTCACCTAAAAAGGACAGTGCATGTTGAAGACACACTCCAAAGAACCATAGAAGGACTTGTGAGAAGGGGTGCAATTATGGCAAATAAATTCCAGGTGGGGTTAACTAATGAATACATCATCAGTGTGAGTGATAAAAGCTCCGATTGCCTGGTGGCCAGTGCACTCGAGGATTGCCCAAGTGACCACCATGGTGTAATAAAGAATACCTGCTCTCAAATCCTCAAAACTGTGTTCAAAAGTTGCTATCCAGCAGATTTCAGTATCAGTGGTGTCCCTGACTCCATTATGCCCCTTGCACACTTTCACGAGGGCCCCTTGGTTCCACGAGGCCCTGCTGGATAACAGTGGACCCTTGGTTCCATTTGGGTCTGTACTGTCAAAATGGCCTCCTTAGTTCTGCACTGCCACAATGCTCTCTCCTTGGTGCCACGAGGCCTTGGTGTGTCACAACAGCCTCTCGGTTCCATGAACTGCCATAGTGTCAGCACGGTCTCTTGCATCTGCAGTATCACGATGGACAATTGGTTACAAGCAGCCCCGCTGTGTCACAACGACTACTTGGTTCATGAGGCCCCACAGTGTCACCATGGCCCCTTGGTTCCCCGAGGCCTCGCTGTAGAACAATGGCCTCTCAGTTCCAGGAGGTTTTGTACTGTCAACAGTGCTCTCCTTGGTTCTACAGTGGCTGCTTGCTTCCATAATTCTTCCTCAGTGTCACAGTGGTCTCCTTGGTTCCATGAGGCTCTGCAATGTCCCAATATCCCATCGTTTCCATGAGCTTCTGTCCCATCAACCATGTCCTTTGCTCCAGTGAGGCCCCGCAACGGCACACCGGACCCTTGGCTCCATGAGGTTCCATAGTGTAACATGGGTGCCTTGATTCCAAGAGGTTCTGCTGGGTCACACTGGACCCTTGGTTCCATGAGGTTCCGTGGTATCGCCATGGTTTCCCTGGATCCGCAGTAGCGCTACGGACCATAGGTTTCATGCAGCTTTGCTGTGCTACAGTGGCTCCTTGGTTCCATCAAGTGCCACTGTGTAACAAGGGAATCTTGGTCCCATGAGGTTCTGGACTGTCACAATGGTGTCCTTGGTTCTGGACTCTAACAACGGACCCTTGGTTCCACGAGGTTCCATTACGTCACAATGCTCTCCTTGGTTCCACAAGGCCTTGCTTTGTCACAATGGACCCTTGGTTCCATGAGCTTCCGTAGTGTAACCATGGTCTCCTGGGATCTGCATTGTCACAATGGACAATTGGTTGCATGGGAGCCTGCTGTGTCACAAGAGAGCCTTAGCTCCATGAGGTTCTGGACTGTCACAGTGGTCTCCCTGCTTCAACGAGGCCCTGGAGTGTCTCGAGGGCTGCTTGGTTCTGTGAGCTTCCACAACGTCCCAATGGTCTCCTTGTTTCTGCAGTGTCATAGTGGACTCTTGGTTCCATGAGGTTCCTAAATGTCACAGGTCTCCTTGGTTCCATGTGGCCCTGCTGTGTCACCACAGCCCCTTGGTTCCAGGAGTTTCTGGGCTGTCAGCAGTGGTTCCTTTGTTCCAATCAGGCACCGCTGTGTCACACTGCACCCTGGCTTCCATGAAGTTCTTCAGTGTCACAGTGGCCCCTTGGATCCATGCGGTCCCATAGTGTCACCATGGTCTCCTTGGACCTGCATTGTCATCAGGGACCATTGGTTCCATGTGGCCTGGCTGTGTCACAGTGATGTGGATTCCGTAATTGCCTTCAGTGTCACAATGGAGCCTTGTTTCTGTGAGGCTCTCAACTGTCACAACTGTCTCCTTGGTTCCATCAGCCCCCGCTGTGTCACAAGGGTCCCCTTGGTTCCATGAGCACACCAAAGCTTTGCATAAACATTGAGCAGCACCTGCTTAACACACCTGGGAACATCTGTCTGCATTCAAAAGACAGGTCACAGCTGAGAAAGGCACCAGCAGCTTCCATCTGCAACAGAGATGCAGGGAAAGGACAAGGACAGAGAATTCAGCTGCAAGACTCCGAGAATTCTGCATCCAGACATCATTTCTGGTCCCACTGTCCCTAGTAGAAAGGTGTCATCATTCCAGGTTCCAGGCAGCCTGTACTCAGCATGTGCTTCTACAGTGGGGGTTTGTCGTTTAGGAAAACCTGCTCAGGCTTTTCCCTTCTTTCCTCACAAACAGGAATACTTGTCCTGGGCCTGGATGCAGGCAGAGCCCTGAGGAGAGCACGTGGGACATGGTGCAGTGGGCAGGGACAGCCAGCTGCAGAGTTCAGGGGGAAGGGCTTCTGGTGCAGGGCCAGGCATGTCAGTCCCAGCTGGGCCATGTCAGACATGTCCCCAGGCTGGGCTTGGGGAGCAGCTTGTCCAAACAGGGTCAGCCTGGCAAGGGGCTCATTCTTCAGTGGGCCCACACCTCCTAAGGAGACATTCAGCATCAAGATCACCTGGGGAATGCCTAAGTTGCTTCTTCTTTGAACTGAAAAAGAAAAATTACTCCCTTTTATAAAACTGAAAATCATGAGCTGTACCTTGAAATCTTCCTCCTTAAGAGAACTCCAAAGTGACTCCAAGCAGCTGCACAAGGCCTGGAGACTGGAAGACATTGGAAAGAAGACAAAGAGCTCCTGAGGGTTTTCTGTATTTTAATGATCCCCAACGGTGGATTTGGGGCTGAGTCCAGGAGCCCCAGGCACTGAGAGAAGGTTGAAGAAGCTGCTCAAGGAGTCAGAAGCAAAACTCCAAGTCCCTTGGAGCATCACTGGCCCCACTGAGGGCAGGGACTGCCAAAGGCTCCCCAGGGAGTGGTGAGAGCAGATCCTTGAGGCCAGGATTGCAGGAGCCCGAGGCTGTGAGCAGGGAACTGCAATGCTGAGCAAGGCCTGGGCTGGTTGGAGGAAGCAGAAAGGCCAAGGCCTGAGCCCAGGCCTGGGCCAGCAGGGCCTGTCCCTCACAGGTGGCTCGGGGCTGTTCCTGGAGCACTGGGATGGGAGAGGCAGCAAGGACAAATGTCATCAAGCTGTGTGACACTCCAGATGCTCATGGAACCAAGGGCCAGTGTGACACAGCGGGGCCTCATGGAAACAAGAGGCCGTGCTGAGCCTGCGCGCCTGTAACACCCCAGAACACTGAAATGCTGAGGGTGAGCAAAGGCTCCTTTACTCGAGTTTGGTGCAGAGTAGAAACCCCAGCCAGATATTCTCAAGAGGTCAAAACGACACAAAAGTGTACTGGAAAAATACAGAAAACCGAGCTCCTTTGGCAAATGATTTCATACAACATCCAATTCAACGTGCATCACTTAGCGTAGCAGGAACATCATTAACTCGGCCCATGTAAGATGGAAACCTTTAGGCATAAAAATGTTAAACTACCCAAAAACATTCCAGTAAAAGAGGATAAGAAGGTTAAAAGAGAAAAAAGAGACAGAAAGACAGAAGATCTCCAGATAGATATGCAGAGAGCTACCAGCTGCTAGGCTTCCAGTGTGGCTGAGACACAGACCCAGGAGATTTCAGGATTCAGACCAGGGCTTGACGTCATGCCCGATTTTTTAAATCCCTAGCGTTTTCTAAGCTCTCCTCTTTTCAGGGACATCTGCTTTCTTACCACGCACTGCTGTGTTTCATTGCCTTTGTGTGGGATTGATTGACGGCTCAGCCAATCAGAGCTGGGTGGGCGCTGCCCCTGCTGTGTGCTTGATTGACGGCTCAGCCAATCAGAGCTGGCTGGGCGGTGACCCTGCTGTGTGATTGATTGACGGCTCAACCAATCAGAGCTGGCTGGGCGCTGCCCCTGCTGTGTGATTGATTGACGGCTCAGCCAATCAGAGCTGGCTGGGCGCTGCCCCTGCTGTGTGATTGATTGACGGCTCAGGCAGTCACAGCTGGGTTTGCTCTGCCCCTGCTGTGTGATTGGCAGATCTGCCAGGCCATGGCTGGGGACGGGGTTCTGTCCCACCTCATTCCAAGGTCTGTCCCAGCCCCGGCCCCACTCGGGCATTCCGAGCATCCCGACGGGTCTGGGGACATTGATGTCATCCAGCCTCTGACAGCGACCATGGGGACACTGCGGAACCTCATGGAACCAAAGAGACCATTTTGACACTCTGGTGCCTCATGCAATCAGGGGCACCTTTGTGAGACTCAGGACCCCAATGGAACCAAGGGTCAGTGATGAAGCTGTGCGGCCCAGAGAACCAAGGAGCCTTTGTTACACAGCAGGGCCACATGGAGCCCAGGGGCCGTGGTGACTCTGCAGGACCTTAGGGAAGCAAGGGGCCATTGTTTACACTACAGAAGCAGGGAGAATATTGTGACAAGGAGAATATCGGGACACTACAGGGACTCCTGGAATCAAGGAGAACATTGTGACACTGTGAGGCCCCATGGAACCAAGGCAACATGGAACAGGTCTGGCTGGCTGGGCCTCCCCGGGGGCCACCTGGCAAGACTGGCTGATCCTGGAATGTTGAGGACTGCCTCTCATCAGCTCCTGGAGCACTAAGGCTCTGTGCTTTCCTTCCTATGGAAAAGTACCAGCCCCTTTTGCAGGTTCCCACAGCTGAAACTGATATTCCCCCTGAAAAAGCACTACATACAAGGCTTGCTCCCAGCCAAAATCTGCTAGGAGTAACAGCTCTGGGTGGCCACCGTTTCCTGAGGGCTGCCTCTCATCTACCACTCTAAGGGTCGGTGTGAAGTTTCCCTCATTTTTGCCTCATGACCCTCTCAAGAAGACCTCAAGGACCCCCGCCCAGGTTGACTCTGGACAATGGTTTTCTGGCCTGCTTGAGGTGGGTGCTTGCCAAGGGACTCTTTGCAGGTGTGTTGTGCTCACTGGACTGTGCTGTCATGGTACCAGCTGAAGCCTGCATGTACTGCACGACCGCACCTGTCTCTTGGAGCACCACACAATGCTCCATAAATCTCCCCGCCTCTTGGCCACAAGCCACTCGCTTTGGAAAAGGACTACAAAAGAGCGATCCTCTGGAGAAGACCCTGAGTACTCCCCACGGATGACCACCCTTCCATTGGCTGGCCCACCATGACCTTGGTCTCGTCTGTTGGTAGCTACTTCCCCCTTCCCCTCCTTTTCTCTCTCTATACTCCGTTTCCTATATCTCTCCCCTCTAGCGCAACTGAATTGTTTGGCATTCAATAAAAATGCATTGCTGTTGTTGAATAAACTGATTTGTCCCCCGCTATTTACCTGTTTGCACCTCTGAGATCGAACAATCCTCGGCCTGTGTTGGCAGATGGTGACACACCCCCACCCCCCCACCCCCCCCCCATCCCCCATGCCCCTGCTTCTCCCAGTTGATTGCTGATCGTGGTGTGACATGGAATGGAACATCCCTTGGGCCAGTCCAGCCCAGCTGTCCCATCCCTGTTCCCTCAGGAACACTTGCCCATCCCAAGTCCATGGGTTGGAGGGGCTTGCAGACACGCCTCGTGGGGCGAGCACTGTGACAAGGACAGGAGAACAGAACAACATTTACACTTACCAAGGGCAGAGAACAGAAGAGCACAGTCTTGGAGAAACGCACAAAGGATGTAGCCGAGGCAAACGGAGCGTGCACAAAACGCAAGGAGAATGTCAGCTCAGCTCTGCAAGGCTGACAAAAGCAGAAGTTATACACAACAATAATATTGCCCTTCCTCAAAAGCGGGGATCAAAGAGCAGTCACCTAAAAAGGACAGTGCATGTTGAAGACACACTCCAAAGAACCATAGAAGGACTTGTGAGAAGGGGTGCAATTATGGCAAATAAATTCCAGGTGGGGTTAACTAATGAATACATCATCAGTGTGAGTGATAAAAGCTCCGATTGCCTGGTGGCCAGTGCACTCGAGGATTGCCCAAGTGACCACCATGGTGTAATAAAGAATACCTGCTCTCAAATCCTCAAAACTGTGTTCAAAAGTTGCTATCCAGCAGATTTCAGTATCAGTGGTGTCCCTGACTCCATTATGCCCCTTGCACACTTTCACGAGGGCCCCTTGGTTCCACGAGGCCCTGCTGGATAACAGTGGACCCTTGGTTCCATTTGGGTCTGTACTGTCAAAATGGCCTCCTTAGTTCTGCACTGCCACAATGCTCTCTCCTTGGTGCCACGAGGCCTTGGTGTGTCACAACAGCCTCTCGGTTCCATGAACTGCCATAGTGTCAGCACGGTCTCTTGCATCTGCAGTATCACGATGGACAATTGGTTACAAGCAGCCCCGCTGTGTCACAACGACTACTTGGTTCATGAGGCCCCACAGTGTCACCATGGCCCCTTGGTTCCCCGAGGCCTCGCTGTAGAACAATGGCCTCTCAGTTCCAGGAGGTTTTGTACTGTCAACAGTGCTCTCCTTGGTTCTACAGTGGCTGCTTGCTTCCATAATTCTTCCTCAGTGTCACAGTGGTCTCCTTGGTTCCATGAGGCTCTGCAATGTCCCAATATCCCATCGTTTCCATGAGCTTCTGTCCCATCAACCATGTCCTTTGCTCCAGTGAGGCCCCGCAACGGCACACCGGACCCTTGGCTCCATGAGGTTCCATAGTGTAACATGGGTGCCTTGATTCCAAGAGGTTCTGCTGGGTCACACTGGACCCTTGGTTCCATGAGGTTCCGTGGTATCGCCATGGTTTCCCTGGATCCGCAGTAGCGCTACGGACCATAGGTTTCATGCAGCTTTGCTGTGCTACAGTGGCTCCTTGGTTCCATCAAGTGCCACTGTGTAACAAGGGAATCTTGGTCCCATGAGGTTCTGGACTGTCACAATGGTGTCCTTGGTTCTGGACTCTAACAACGGACCCTTGGTTCCACGAGGTTCCATTACGTCACAATGCTCTCCTTGGTTCCACAAGGCCTTGCTTTGTCACAATGGACCCTTGGTTCCATGAGCTTCCGTAGTGTAACCATGGTCTCCTGGGATCTGCATTGTCACAATGGACAATTGGTTGCATGGGAGCCTGCTGTGTCACAAGAGAGCCTTAGCTCCATGAGGTTCTGGACTGTCACAGTGGTCTCCCTGCTTCAACGAGGCCCTGGAGTGTCTCGAGGGCTGCTTGGTTCTGTGAGCTTCCACAACGTCCCAATGGTCTCCTTGTTTCTGCAGTGTCATAGTGGACTCTTGGTTCCATTAGGTTCCTAAATGTCACAGGTCTCCTTGGTTCCATGTGGCCCTGCTGTGTCACCACAGCCCCTTGGTTCCAGGAGTTTCTGGGCTGTCAACAGTGGTTCCTTTGTTCCAATCAGGCACCGCTGTGTCACACTGCACCCTGGCTTCCATGAAGTTCTTCAGTGTCACAGTGGCCCCTTGGATCCATGCGGTCCCATAGTGTCACCATGGTCTCCTTGGACCTGCATTGTCATCAGGGACCATTGGTTCCATGTGGCCTGGCTGTGTCACAGTGATGTGGATTCCGTAATTGCCTTCAGTGTCACAATGGAGCCTTGTTTCTGTGAGGCTCTCAACTGTCACAACTGTCTCCTTGGTTCCATCAGCCCCCGCTGTGTCACAAGGGTCCCCTTGGTTCCATGAGCACACCAAAGCTTTGCATAAACATTGAGCAGCACCTGCTTAACACACCTGGGAACATCTGTCTGCATTCAAAAGACAGGTCACAGCTGAGAAAGGCACCAGCAGCTTCCATCTGCAACAGAGATGCAGGGAAAGGACAAGGACAGAGAATTCAGCTGCAAGACTCCGAGAATTCTGCATCCAGACATCATTTCTGGTCCCACTGTCCCTAGTAGAAAGGTGTCATCATTCCAGGTTCCAGGCAGCCTGTACTCAGCATGTGCTTCTACAGTGGGGGTTTGTCGTTTAGGAAAACCTGCTCAGGCTTTTCCCTTCTTTCCTCACAAACAGGAATACTTGTCCTGGGCCTGGATGCAGGCAGAGCCCTGAGGAGAGCACGTGGGACATGGTGCAGTGGGCAGGGACAGCCAGCTGCAGAGTTCAGGGGGAAGGGCTTCTGGTGCAGGGCCAGGCATGTCAGTCCCAGCTGGGCCATGTCAGACATGTCCCCAGGCTGGGCTTGGGGAGCAGCTTGTCCAAACAGGGTCAGCCTGGCAAGGGGCTCATTCTTCAGTGGGCCCACACCTCCTAAGGAGACATTCAGCATCAAGATCACCTGGGGAATGCCTAAGTTGCTTCTTCTTTGAACTGAAAAAGAAAAATTACTCCCTTTTATAAAACTGAAAATCATGAGCTGTACCTTGAAATCTTCCTCCTTAAGAGAACTCCAAAGTGACTCCAAGCAGCTGCACAAGGCCTGGAGACTGGAAGACATTGGAAAGAAGACAAAGAGCTCCTGAGGGTTTTCTGTATTTTAATGATCCCCAACGGTGGATTTGGGGCTGAGTCCAGGAGCCCCAGGCACTGAGAGAAGGTTGAAGAAGCTGCTCAAGGAGTCAGAAGCAAAACTCCAAGTCCCTTGGAGCATCACTGGCCCCACTGAGGGCAGGGACTGCCAAAGGCTCCCCAGGGAGTGGTGAGAGCAGATCCTTGAGGCCAGGATTGCAGGAGCCCGAGGCTGTGAGCAGGGAACTGCAATGCTGAGCAAGGCCTGGGCTGGTTGGAGGAAGCAGAAAGGCCAAGGCCTGAGCCCAGGCCTGGGCCAGCAGGGCCTGTCCCTCACAGGTGGCTCGGGGCTGTTCCTGGAGCACTGGGATGGGAGAGGCAGCAAGGACAAATGTCATCAAGCTGTGTGACACTCCAGATGCTCATGGAACCAAGGGCCAGTGTGACACAGCGGGGCCTCATGGAAACAAGAGGCCGTGCTGAGCCTGCGCGCCTGTAACACCCCAGAACACTGAAATGCTGAGGGTGAGCAAAGGCTCCTTTACTCGAGTTTGGTGCAGAGTAGAAACCCCAGCCAGATATTCTCAAGAGGTCAAAACGACACAAAAGTGTACTGGAAAAATACAGAAAACCGAGCTCCTTTGGCAAATGATTTCATACAACATCCAATTCAACGTGCATCACTTAGCGTAGCAGGAACATCATTAACTCGGCCCATGTAAGATGGAAACCTTTAGGCATAAAAATGTTAAACTACCCAAAAACATTCCAGTAAAAGAGGATAAGAAGGTTAAAAGAGAAAAAAGAGACAGAAAGACAGAAGATCTCCAGATAGATATGCAGAGAGCTACCAGCTGCTAGGCTTCCAGTGTGGCTGAGACACAGACCCAGGAGATTTCAGGATTCAGACCAGGGCTTGACGTCATGCCCGATTTTTTAAATCCCTAGCGTTTTCTAAGCTCTCCTCTTTTCAGGGACATCTGCTTTCTTACCACGCACTGCTGTGTTTCATTGCCTTTGTGTGGGATTGATTGACGGCTCAGCCAATCAGAGCTGGGTGGGCGCTGCCCCTGCTGTGTGCTTGATTGACGGCTCAGCCAATCAGAGCTGGCTGGGCGGTGACCCTGCTGTGTGATTGATTGACGGCTCAGCCAATCAGAGCTGGCTGGGCGCTGCCCCTGCTGTGTGATTGATTGACGGCTCAGGCAGTCACAGCTGGGTTTGCTCTGCCCCTGCTGTGTGATTGGCAGATCTGCCAGGCCATGGCTGGGGACGGGGTTCTGTCCCACCTCATTCCAAGGTCTGTCCCAGCCCCGGCCCCACTCGGGCATTCCGAGCATCCCGACGGGTCTGGGGACATTGATGTCATCCAGCCTCTGACAGCGACCATGGAGACACTGCGGAACCTCATGGAACCAAAGAGACCATTTTGACACTCTGGTGCCTCATGCAATCAGGGGCACCTTTGTGAGACTCGGGACCCCAATGGAACCAAGGGTCAGTGATGAAGCTGTGCGGCCCAGAGAACCAAGGAGCCTTTGTTACACAGCAGGGCCACATGGAGCCCAGGGGCCGTGGTGACTCTGCAGGACCTTAGGGAAGCAAGGGGCCATTGTTTACACTACAGAAGCAGGGAGAATATTGTGACAAGGAGAATATCGGGACACTACAGGGACTCCTGGAATCAAGGAGAACATTGTGACACTGTGAGGCCCCATGGAACCAAGGCAACATGGAACAGGTCTGGCTGGCTGGGCCTCCCCGGGGGCCACCTGGCAAGACTGGCTGATCCTGGAATGTTGAGGACTGCCTCTCATCAGCTCCTGGAGCACTAAGGCTCTGTGCTTTCCTTCCTATGGAAAAGTACCAGCCCCTTTTGCAGGTTCCCACGGCTGAAACTGATATTCCCCCTGAAAAAGCACTACATACAAGGCTTGCTCCCAGCCAAAATCTGCTAGGAGTAACAGCTCTGGGTGGCCACCGTTTCCTGAGGGCTGCCTCTCATCTACCACTCTAAGGGTCGGTGTGAAGTTTCCCTCATTTTTGCCTCATGACCCTCTCAAGAAGACCTCAAGGACTCCCGCCCAGGTTGACTCTGGACAATGGTTTTCTGGCCTGCTTGAGGTGGGTGCTTGCCAAGGGACTCTTTGCAGGTGTGTTGTGCTCACTGGACTGTGCTGTCATGGTACCAGCTGAAGCCTGCATGTACTGCACGACCGCACCTGTCTCTTGGAGCACCACACAATGCTCCATAAATCTCCCCGCCTCTTGGCCACAAGCCACTCGCTTTGGAAAAGGACTACAAAAGAGCGATCCTCTGGAGAAGACCCTGAGTACTCCCCACGGATGACCACCCTTCCATTGGCTGGCCCACCATGACCTTGGTCTCGTCTGTTGGTAGCTACTTCCCCCTTCCCCTCCTTTTCTCTCTCTATACTCCGTTTCCTATATCTCTCCCCTCTAGCGCAACTGAATTGTTTGGCATTCAATAAAAATGCATTGCTGTTGTTGAATAAACTGATTTGTCCCCCGCTATTTACCTGTTTGCACCTCTGAGATCGAACAATCCTCGGCCTGTGTTGGCAGATGGTGACACACCCCCACCCCCCCCCCCCCCCATCCCCCATGCCCCTGCTTCTCCCAGTTGATTGCTGATCGTGGTGTGACATGGAATGGAACATCCCTTGGGCCAGTCCAGCCCAGCTGTCCCATCCCTGTTCCCTCAGGAACACTTGCCCATCCCAAGTCCATGGGTTGGAGGGGCTTGCAGACACGCCTCGTGGGGCGAGCACTGTGACAAGGACAGGAGAACAGAACAACATTTACACTTACCAAGGGCAGAGAACAGAAGAGCACAGTCTTGGAGAAACGCACAAAGGATGTAGCCGAGGCAAACGGAGCGTGCACAAAACGCAAGGAGAATGTCAGCTCAGCTCTGCAAGGCTGACAAAAGCAGAAGTTATACACAACAATAATATTGCCCTTCCTCAAAAGCGGGGATCAAAGAGCAGTCACCTAAAAAGGACAGTGCATGTTGAAGACACACTCCAAAGAACCATAGAAGGACTTGTGAGAAGGGGTGCAATTATGGCAAATAAATTCCAGGTGGGGTTAACTAATGAATACATCATCAGTGTGAGTGATAAAAGCTCCGATTGCCTGGTGGCCAGTGCACTCGAGTAGATGAAGGATTGCCCAAGCGACCACCATGGTGTAATAAAGAATACCTGCTCTCAAATCCTCAAAACTGTGTTCAAAAGTTGCTATCCAGCAGATTTCAGTATCAGTGGTGTCCCTGACTCCATTATGCCCCTTGCACACTTTCACGAGGGCCCCTTGGTTCCACGAGGCCCTGCTGGATAACAGTGGACCCTTGGTTCCATTTGGGTCTGTACTGTCAAAATGGCCTCCTTAGTTCTGCACTGCCACAATGCTCTCTCCTTGGTGCCACGAGGCCTTGGTGTGTCACAACAGCCTCTCGGTTCCATGAACTGCCATAGTGTCAGCACGGTCTCTTGCATCTGCAGTATCACGATGGACAATTGGTTACAAGCAGCCCCGCTGTGTCACAACGACTACTTGGTTCATGAGGCCCCACAGTGTCACCATGGCCCCTTGGTTCCCCGAGGCCTCGCTGTAGAACAATGGCCTCTCAGTTCCAGGAGGTTTTGTACTGTCAACAGTGCTCTCCTTGGTTCTACAGTGGCTGCTTGCTTCCATAATTCTTCCTCAGTGTCACAGTGGTCTCCTTGGTTCCATGAGGCTCTGCAATGTCCCAATATCCCATCGTTTCCATGAGCTTCTGTCCCATCAACCATGTCCTTTGCTCCAGTGAGGCCCCGCAACGGCACACCGGACCCTTGGCTCCATGAGGTTCCATAGTGTAACATGGGTGCCTTGATTCCAAGAGGTTCTGCTGGGTCACACTGGACCCTTGGTTCCATGAGGTTCCGTGGTATCGCCATGGTTTCCCTGGATCCGCAGTAGCGCTACGGACCATAGGTTTCATGCAGCTTTGCTGTGCTACAGTGGCTCCTTGGTTCCATCAAGTGCCACTGTGTAACAAGGGAATCTTGGTCCCATGAGGTTCTGGACTGTCACAATGGTGTCCTTGGTTCTGGACTCTAACAACGGACCCTTGGTTCCACGAGGTTCCATTACGTCACAATGCTCTCCTTGGTTCCACAAGGCCTTGCTTTGTCACAATGGACCCTTGGTTCCATGAGCTTCCGTAGTGTAACCATGGTCTCCTGGGATCTGCATTGTCACAATGGACAATTGGTTGCATGGGAGCCTGCTGTGTCACAAGAGAGCCTTAGCTCCATGACGTTCTGGACTGTCACAGTGGTCTCCCTGCTTCAACGAGGCCCTGGAGTGTCTCGAGGGCTGCTTGGTTCTGTGAGCTTCCACAACGTCCCAATGGTCTCCTTGTTTCTGCAGTGTCATAGTGGACTCTTGGTTCCATGAGGTTCCTAAATGTCACAGGTCTCCTTGGTTCCATGTGGCCCTGCTGTGTCACCACAGCCCCTTGGTTCCAGGAGTTTCTGGGCTGTCAGCAGTGGTTCCTTTGTTCCAATCAGGCACCGCTGTGTCACACTGCACCCTGGCTTCCATGAAGTTCTTCAGTGTCACAGTGGCCCCTTGGATCCATGCGGTCCCATAGTGTCACCATGGTCTCCTTGGACCTGCATTGTCATCAGGGACCATTGGTTCCATGTGGCCTGGCTGTGTCACAGTGATGTGGATTCCGTAATTGCCTTCAGTGTCACAATGGAGCCTTGTTTCTGTGAGGCTCTCAACTGTCACAACTGTCTCCTTGGTTCCATCAGCCCCCGCTGTGTCACAAGGGTCCCCTTGGTTCCATGAGCACACCAAAGCTTTGCATAAACATTGAGCAGCACCTGCTTAACACACCTGGGAACATCTGTCTGCATTCAAAAGACAGGTCACAGCTGAGAAAGGCACCAGCAGCTTCCATCTGCAACAGAGATGCAGGGAAAGGACAAGGACAGAGAATTCAGCTGCAAGACTCCGAGAATTCTGCATCCAGACATCATTTCTGGTCCCACTGTCCCTAGTAGAAAGGTGTCATCATTCCAGGTTCCAGGCAGCCTGTACTCAGCATGTGCTTCTACAGTGGGGGTTTGTCGTTTAGGAAAACCTGCTCAGGCTTTTCCCTTCTTTCCTCACAAACAGGAATACTTGTCCTGGGCCTGGATGCAGGCAGAGCCCTGAGGAGAGCACGTGGGACATGGTGCAGTGGGCAGGGACAGCCAGCTGCAGAGTTCAGGGGGAAGGGCTTCTGGTGCAGGGCCAGGCATGTCAGTCCCAGCTGGGCCATGTCAGACATGTCCCCAGGCTGGGCTTGGGGAGCAGCTTGTCCAAACAGGGTCAGCCTGGCAAGGGGCTCATTCTTCAGTGGGCCCACACCTCCTAAGGAGACATTCAGCATCAAGATCACCTGGGGAATGCCTAAGTTGCTTCTTCTTTGAACTGAAAAAGAAAAATTACTCCCTTTTATAAAACTGAAAATCATGAGCTGTACCTTGAAATCTTCCTCCTTAAGAGAACTCCAAAGTGACTCCAAGCAGCTGCACAAGGCCTGGAGACTGGAAGACATTGGAAAGAAGACAAAGAGCTCCTGAGGGTTTTCTGTATTTTAATGATCCCCAACGGTGGATTTGGGGCTGAGTCCAGGAGACCCAGGCACTGAGAGAAGGTTGAAGAAGCTGCTCAAGGAGTCAGAAGCAAAACTCCAAGTCCCTTGGAGCATCACTGGCCCCACTGAGGGCAGGGACTGCCAAAGGCTCCCCAGGGAGTGGTGAGAGCAGATCCTTGAGGCCAGGATTGCAGGAGCCCGAGGCTGTGAGCAGGGAACTGCAATGCTGAGCAAGGCCTGGGCTGGTTGGAGGAAGCAGAAAGGCCAAGGCCTGAGCCCAGGCCTGGGCCAGCAGGGCCTGTCCCTCACAGGTGGCTCGGGGCTGTTCCTGGAGCACTGGGATGGGAGAGGCAGCAAGGACAAATGTCATCAAGCTGTGTGACACTCCAGATGCTCATGGAACCAAGGGCCAGTGTGACACAGCGGGGCCTCATGGAAACAAGAGGCCGTGCTGAGCCTGCGCGCCTGTAACACCCCAGAACACTGAAATGCTGAGGGTGAGCAAAGGCTCCTTTACTCGAGTTTGGTGCAGAGTAGAAACCCCAGCCAGATATTCTCAAGAGGTCAAAACGACACAAAAGTGTACTGGAAAAATACAGAAAACCGAGCTCCTTTGGCAAATGATTTCATACAACATCCAATTCAACGTGCATCACTTAGCGTAGCAGGAACATCATTAACTCGGCCCATGTAAGATGGAAACCTTTAGGCATAAAAATGTTAAACTACCCAAAAACATTCCAGTAAAAGAGGATAAGAAGGTTAAAAGAGAAAAAAGAGACAGAAAGACAGAAGATCTCCAGATAGATATGCAGAGAGCTACCAGCTGCTAGGCTTCCAGTGTGGCTGAGACACAGACCCAGGAGATTTCAGGATTCAGACCAGGGCTTGACGTCATGCCCGATTTTTTAAATCCCTAGCGTTTTCTAAGCTCTCCTCTTTTCAGGGACATCTGCTTTCTTACCACGCACTGCTGTGTTTCATTGCCTTTGTGTGGGATTGATTGACGGCTCAGCCAATCAGAGCTGGGTGGGCGCTGCCCCTGCTGTGTGCTTGATTGACGGCTCAGCCAATCAGAGCTGGCTGGGCGGTGACCCTGCTGTGTGATTGATTGACGGCTCAGCCAATCAGAGCTGGCTGGGCGCTGCCCCTGCTGTGTGATTGATTGACGGCTCAGCCAATCAGAGCTGGCTGGGCGCTGCCCCTGCTGTGTGATTGATTGACGGCTCAGGCAGTCACAGCTGGGTTTGCTCTGCCCCTGCTGTGTGATTGGCAGATCTGCCAGGCCATGGCTGGGGACGGGGTTCTGTCCCACCTCATTCCAAGGTCTGTCCCAGCCCCGGCCCCACTCGGGCATTCCGAGCATCCCGACGGGTCTGGGGACATTGATGTCATCCAGCCTCTGACAGCGACCATGGAGACACTGCGGAACCTCATGGAACCAAAGAGACCATTTTGACACTCTGGTGCCTCATGCAATCAGGGGCACCTTTGTGAGACTCGGGACCCCAATGGAACCAAGGGTCAGTGATGAAGCTGTGCGGCCCAGAGAACCAAGGAGCCTTTGTTACACAGCAGGGCCACATGGAGCCCAGGGGCCGTGGTGACTCTGCAGGACCTTAGGGAAGCAAGGGGCCATTGTTTACACTACAGAAGCAGGGAGAATATTGTGACAAGGAGAATATCGGGACACTACAGGGACTCCTGGAATCAAGGAGAACATTGTGACACTGTGAGGCCCCATGGAACCAAGGCAACATGGAACAGGTCTGGCTGGCTGGGCCTCCCCGGGGGCCACCTGGCAAGACTGGCTGATCCTGGAATGTTGAGGACTGCCTCTCATCAGCTCCTGGAGCACTAAGGCTCTGTGCTTTCCTTCCTATGGAAAAGTACCAGCCCCTTTTGCAGGTTCCCACGGCTGAAACTGATATTCCCCCTGAAAAAGCACTACATACAAGGCTTGCTCCCAGCCAAAATCTGCTAGGAGTAACAGCTCTGGGTGGCCACCGTTTCCTGAGGGCTGCCTCTCATCTACCACTCTAAGGGTCGGTGTGAAGTTTCCCTCATTTTTGCCTCATGACCCTCTCAAGAAGACCTCAAGGACTCCCGCCCAGGTTGACTCTGGACAATGGTTTTCTGGCCTGCTTGAGGTGGGTGCTTGCCAAGGGACTCTTTGCAGGTGTGTTGTGCTCACTGGACTGTGCTGTCATGGTACCAGCTGAAGCCTGCATGTACTGCACGACCGCACCTGTCTCTTGGAGCACCACACAATGCTCCATAAATCTCCCCGCCTCTTGGCCACAAGCCACTCGCTTTGGAAAAGGACTACAAAAGAGCGATCCTCTGGAGAAGACCCTGAGTACTCCCCACGGATGACCACCCTTCCATTGGCTGGCCCACCATGACCTTGGTCTCGTCTGTTGGTAGCTACTTCCCCCTTCCCCTCCTTTTCTCTCTCTATACTCCGTTTCCTATATCTCTCCCCTCTAGCGCAACTGAATTGTTTGGCATTCAATAAAAATGCATTGCTGTTGTTGAATAAACTGATTTGTCCCCCGCTATTTACCTGTTTGCACCTCTGAGATCGAACAATCCTCGGCCTGTGTTGGCAGATGGTGACACACCCCCACCCCCCCCCCCCCCATCCCCCATGCCCCTGCTTCTCCCAGTTGATTGCTGATCGTGGTGTGACATGGAATGGAACATCCCTTGGGCCAGTCCAGCCCAGCTGTCCCATCCCTGTTCCCTCAGGAACACTTGCCCATCCCAAGTCCATGGGTTGGAGGGGCTTGCAGACACGCCTCGTGGGGCGAGCACTGTGACAAGGACAGGAGAACAGAACAACATTTACACTTACCAAGGGCAGAGAACAGAAGAGCACAGTCTTGGAGAAACGCACAAAGGATGTAGCCGAGGCAAACGGAGCGTGCACAAAACGCAAGGAGAATGTCAGCTCAGCTCTGCAAGGCTGACAAAAGCAGAAGTTATACACAACAATAATATTGCCCTTCCTCAAAAGCGGGGATCAAAGAGCAGTCACCTAAAAAGGACAGTGCATGTTGAAGACACACTCCAAAGAACCATAGAAGGACTTGTGAGAAGGGGTGCAATTATGGCAAATAAATTCCAGGTGGGGTTAACTAATGAATACATCATCAGTGTGAGTGATAAAAGCTCCGATTGCCTGGTGGCCAGTGCACTCGAGTAGATGAAGGATTGCCCAAGCGACCACCATGGTGTAATAAAGAATACCTGCTCTCAAATCCTCAAAACTGTGTTCAAAAGTTGCTATCCAGCAGATTTCAGTATCAGTGGTGTCCCTGACTCCATTATGCCCCTTGCACACTTTCACGAGGGCCCCTTGGTTCCACGAGGCCCTGCTGGATAACAGTGGACCCTTGGTTCCATTTGGGTCTGTACTGTCAAAATGGCCTCCTTAGTTCTGCACTGCCACAATGCTCTCTCCTTGGTGCCACGAGGCCTTGGTGTGTCACAACAGCCTCTCGGTTCCATGAACTGCCATAGTGTCAGCACGGTCTCTTGCATCTGCAGTATCACGATGGACAATTGGTTACAAGCAGCCCCGCTGTGTCACAACGACTACTTGGTTCATGAGGCCCCACAGTGTCACCATGGCCCCTTGGTTCCCCGAGGCCTCGCTGTAGAACAATGGCCTCTCAGTTCCAGGAGGTTTTGTACTGTCAACAGTGCTCTCCTTGGTTCTACAGTGGCTGCTTGCTTCCATAATTCTTCCTCAGTGTCACAGTGGTCTCCTTGGTTCCATGAGGCTCTGCAATGTCCCAATATCCCATCGTTTCCATGAGCTTCTGTCCCATCAACCATGTCCTTTGCTCCAGTGAGGCCCCGCAACGGCACACCGGACCCTTGGCTCCATGAGGTTCCATAGTGTAACATGGGTGCCTTGATTCCAAGAGGTTCTGCTGGGTCACACTGGACCCTTGGTTCCATGAGGTTCCGTGGTATCGCCATGGTTTCCCTGGATCCGCAGTAGCGCTACGGACCATAGGTTTCATGCAGCTTTGCTGTGCTACAGTGGCTCCTTGGTTCCATCAAGTGCCACTGTGTAACAAGGGAATCTTGGTCCCATGAGGTTCTGGACTGTCACAATGGTGTCCTTGGTTCTGGACTCTAACAACGGACCCTTGGTTCCACGAGGTTCCATTACGTCACAATGCTCTCCTTGGTTCCACAAGGCCTTGCTTTGTCACAATGGACCCTTGGTTCCATGAGCTTCCGTAGTGTAACCATGGTCTCCTGGGATCTGCATTGTCACAATGGACAATTGGTTGCATGGGAGCCTGCTGTGTCACAAGAGAGCCTTAGCTCCATGAGGTTCTGGACTGTCACAGTGGTCTCCCTGCTTCAACGAGGCCCTGGAGTGTCTCGAGGGCTGCTTGGTTCTGTGAGCTTCCACAACGTCCCAATGGTCTCCTTGTTTCTGCAGTGTCATAGTGGACTCTTGGTTCCATGAGGTTCCTAAATGTCACAGGTCTCCTTGGTTCCATGTGGCCCTGCTGTGTCACCACAGCCCCTTGGTTCCAGGAGTTTCTGGGCTGTCAGCAGTGGTTCCTTTGTTCCAATCAGGCACCGCTGTGTCACACTGCACCCTGGCTTCCATGAAGTTCTTCAGTGTCACAGTGGCCCCTTGGATCCATGCGGTCCCATAGTGTCACCATGGTCTCCTTGGACCTGCATTGTCATCAGGGACCATTGGTTCCATGTGGCCTGGCTGTGTCACAGTGATGTGGATTCCGTAATTGCCTTCAGTGTCACAATGGAGCCTTGTTTCTGTGAGGCTCTGAACTGTCACAACTGTCTCCTTGGTTCCATCAGCCCCCGCTGTGTCACAAGGGTCCCCTTGGTTCCATGAGCACACCAAAGCTTTGCATAAACATTGAGCAGCACCTGCTTAACACACCTGGGAACATCTGTCTGCATTCAAAAGACAGGTCACAGCTGAGAAAGGCACCAGCAGCTTCCATCTGCAACAGAGATGCAGGGAAAGGACAAGGACAGAGAATTCAGCTGCAAGACTCCGAGAATTCTGCATCCAGACATCATTTCTGGTCCCACTGTCCCTAGTAGAAAGGTGTCATCATTCCAGGTTCCAGGCAGCCTGTACTCAGCATGTGCTTCTACAGTGGGGGTTTGTCGTTTAGGAAAACCTGCTCAGGCTTTTCCCTTCTTTCCTCACAAACAGGAATACTTGTCCTGGGCCTGGATGCAGGCAGAGCCCTGAGGAGAGCACGTGGGACATGGTGCAGTGGGCAGGGACAGCCAGCTGCAGAGTTCAGGGGGAAGGGCTTCTGGTGCAGGGCCAGGCATGTCAGTCCCAGCTGGGCCATGTCAGACATGTCCCCAGGCTGGGCTTGGGGAGCAGCTTGTCCAAACAGGGTCAGCCTGGCAAGGGGCTCATTCTTCAGTGGGCCCACACCTCCTAAGGAGACATTCAGCATCAAGATCACCTGGGGAATGCCTAAGTTGCTTCTTCTTTGAACTGAAAAAGAAAAATTACTCCCTTTTATAAAACTGAAAATCATGAGCTGTACCTTGAAATCTTCCTCCTTAAGAGAACTCCAAAGTGACTCCAAGCAGCTGCACAAGGCCTGGAGACTGGAAGACATTGGAAAGAAGACAAAGAGCTCCTGAGGGTTTTCTGTATTTTAATGATCCCCAACGGTGGATTTGGGGCTGAGTCCAGGAGACCCAGGCACTGAGAGAAGGTTGAAGAAGCTGCTCAAGGAGTCAGAAGCAAAACTCCAAGTCCCTTGGAGCATCACTGGCCCCACTGAGGGCAGGGACTGCCAAAGGCTCCCCAGGGAGTGGTGAGAGCAGATCCTTGAGGCCAGGATTGCAGGAGCCCGAGGCTGTGAGCAGGGAACTGCAATGCTGAGCAAGGCCTGGGCTGGTTGGAGGAAGCAGAAAGGCCAAGGCCTGAGCCCAGGCCTGGGCCAGCAGGGCCTGTCCCTCACAGGTGGCTCGGGGCTGTTCCTGGAGCACTGGGATGGGAGAGGCAGCAAGGACAAATGTCATCAAGCTGTGTGACACTCCAGATGCTCATGGAACCAAGGGCCAGTGTGACACAGCGGGGCCTCATGGAAACAAGAGGCCGTGCTGAGCCTGCGCGCCTGTAACACCCCAGAACACTGAAATGCTGAGGGTGAGCAAAGGCTCCTTTACTCGAGTTTGGTGCAGAGTAGAAACCCCAGCCAGATATTCTCAAGAGGTCAAA
The DNA here is from genome assembly GCF_052056855.1 of Sturnus vulgaris. Taxonomy (NCBI): domain Eukaryota; kingdom Metazoa; phylum Chordata; class Aves; order Passeriformes; family Sturnidae; genus Sturnus; species Sturnus vulgaris. The sequence goes on along the minus strand of NW_028276489.1, from coordinate 105,631 downwards.
ACGACACAAAAGTGTACTGGAAAAATACAGAAAACCGAGCTCCTTTGGCAAATGATTTCATACAACATCCAATTCAACGTGCATCACTTAGCGTAGCAGGAACATCATTAACTCGGCCCATGTAAGATGGAAACCTTTAGGCATAAAAATGTTAAACTACCCAAAAACATTCCAGTAAAAGAGGATAAGAAGGTTAAAAGAGAAAAAAGAGACAGAAAGACAGAAGATCTCCAGATAGATATGCAGAGAGCTACCAGCTGCTAGGCTTCCAGTGTGGCTGAGACACAGACCCAGGAGATTTCAGGATTCAGACCAGGGCTTGACGTCATGCCCGATTTTTTAAATCCCTAGCGTTTTCTAAGCTCTCCTCTTTTCAGGGACATCTGCTTTCTTACCACGCACTGCTGTGTTTCATTGCCTTTGTGTGGGATTGATTGACGGCTCAGCCAATCAGAGCTGGGTGGGCGCTGCCCCTGCTGTGTGCTTGATTGACGGCTCAGCCAATCAGAGCTGGCTGGGCGGTGACCCTGCTGTGTGATTGATTGACGGCTCAACCAATCAGAGCTGGCTGGGCGCTGCCCCTGCTGTGTGATTGATTGACGGCTCAGCCAATCAGAGCTGGCTGGGCGCTGCCCCTGCTGTGTGATTGATTGACGGCTCAGGCAGTCACAGCTGGGTTTGCTCTGCCCCTGCTGTGTGATTGGCAGATCTGCCAGGCCATGGCTGGGGACGGGGTTCTGTCCCACCTCATTCCAAGGTCTGTCCCAGCCCCGGCCCCACTCGGGCATTCCGAGCATCCCGACGGGTCTGGGGACATTGATGTCATCCAGCCTCTGACAGCGACCATGGAGACACTGCGGAACCTCATGGAACCAAAGAGACCATTTTGACACTCTGGTGCCTCATGCAATCAGGGGCACCTTTGTGAGACTCGGGACCCCAATGGAACCAAGGGTCAGTGATGAAGCTGTGCGGCCCAGAGAACCAAGGAGCCTTTGTTACACAGCAGGGCCACATGGAGCCCAGGGGCCGTGGTGACTCTGCAGGACCTTAGGGAAGCAAGGGGCCATTGTTTACACTACAGAAGCAGGGAGAATATTGTGACAAGGAGAATATCGGGACACTACAGGGACTCCTGGAATCAAGGAGAACATTGTGACACTGTGAGGCCCCATGGAACCAAGGCAACATGGAACAGGTCTGGCTGGCTGGGCCTCCCCGGGGGCCACCTGGCAAGACTGGCTGATCCTGGAATGTTGAGGACTGCCTCTCATCAGCTCCTGGAGCACTAAGGCTCTGTGCTTTCCTTCCTATGGAAAAGTACCAGCCCCTTTTGCAGGTTCCCACGGCTGAAACTGATATTCCCCCTGAAAAAGCACTACATACAAGGCTTGCTCCCAGCCAAAATCTGCTAGGAGTAACAGCTCTGGGTGGCCACCGTTTCCTGAGGGCTGCCTCTCATCTACCACTCTAAGGGTCGGTGTGAAGTTTCCCTCATTTTTGCCTCATGACCCTCTCAAGAAGACCTCAAGGACTCCCGCCCAGGTTGACTCTGGACAATGGTTTTCTGGCCTGCTTGAGGTGGGTGCTTGCCAAGGGACTCTTTGCAGGTGTGTTGTGCTCACTGGACTGTGCTGTCATGGTACCAGCTGAAGCCTGCATGTACTGCACGACCGCACCTGTCTCTTGGAGCACCACACAATGCTCCATAAATCTCCCCGCCTCTTGGCCACAAGCCACTCGCTTTGGAAAAGGACTACAAAAGAGCGATCCTCTGGAGAAGACCCTGAGTACTCCCCACGGATGACCACCCTTCCATTGGCTGGCCCACCATGACCTTGGTCTCGTCTGTTGGTAGCTACTTCCCCCTTCCCCTCCTTTTCTCTCTCTATACTCCGTTTCCTATATCTCTCCCCTCTAGCGCAACTGAATTGTTTGGCATTCAATAAAAATGCATTGCTGTTGTTGAATAAACTGATTTGTCCCCCGCTATTTACCTGTTTGCACCTCTGAGATCGAACAATCCTCGGCCTGTGTTGGCAGATGGTGACACACCCCCACCCCACCCCCCCCCCATCCCCCATGCCCCTGCTTCTCCCAGTTGATTGCTGATCGTGGTGTGACATGGAATGGAACATCCCTTGGGCCAGTCCAGCCCAGCTGTCCCATCCCTGTTCCCTCAGGAACACTTGCCCATCCCAAGTCCATGGGTTGGAGGGGCTTGCAGACACGCCTCGTGGGGCGAGCACTGTGACAAGGACAGGAGAACAGAACAACATTTACACTTACCAAGGGCAGAGAACAGAAGAGCACAGTCTTGGAGAAACGCACAAAGGATGTAGCCGAGGCAAACGGAGCGTGCACAAAACGCAAGGAGAATGTCAGCTCAGCTCTGCAAGGCTGACAAAAGCAGAAGTTATACACAACAATAATATTGCCCTTCCTCAAAAGCGGGGATCAAAGAGCAGTCACCTAAAAAGGACAGTGCATGTTGAAGACACACTCCAAAGAACCATAGAAGGACTTGTGAGAAGGGGTGCAATTATGGCAAATAAATTCCAGGTGGGGTTAACTAATGAATACATCATCAGTGTGAGTGATAAAAGCTCCGATTGCCTGGTGGCCAGTGCACTCGAGTAGATGAAGGATTGCCCAAGCGACCACCATGGTGTAATAAAGAATACCTGCTCTCAAATCCTCAAAACTGTGTTCAAAAGTTGCTATCCAGCAGATTTCAGTATCAGTGGTGTCCCTGACTCCATTATGCCCCTTGCACACTTTCACGAGGGCCCCTTGGTTCCACGAGGCCCTGCTGGATAACAGTGGACCCTTGGTTCCATTTGGGTCTGTACTGTCAAAATGGCCTCCTTAGTTCTGCACTGCCACAATGCTCTCTCCTTGGTGCCACGAGGCCTTGGTGTGTCACAACAGCCTCTCGGTTCCATGAACTGCCATAGTGTCAGCACGGTCTCTTGCATCTGCAGTATCACGATGGACAATTGGTTACAAGCAGCCCCGCTGTGTCACAACGACTACTTGGTTCATGAGGCCCCACAGTGTCACCATGGCCCCTTGGTTCCCCGAGGCCTCGCTGTAGAACAATGGCCTCTCAGTTCCAGGAGGTTTTGTACTGTCAACAGTGCTCTCCTTGGTTCTACAGTGGCTGCTTGCTTCCATAATTCTTCCTCAGTGTCACAGTGGTCTCCTTGGTTCCATGAGGCTCTGCAATGTCCCAATATCCCATCGTTTCCATGAGCTTCTGTCCCATCAACCATGTCCTTTGCTCCAGTGAGGCCCCGCAACGGCACACCGGACCCTTGGCTCCATGAGGTTCCATAGTGTAACATGGGTGCCTTGATTCCAAGAGGTTCTGCTGGGTCACACTGGACCCTTGGTTCCATGAGGTTCCGTGGTATCGCCATGGTTTCCCTGGATCCGCAGTAGCGCTACGGACCATAGGTTTCATGCAGCTTTGCTGTGCTACAGTGGCTCCTTGGTTCCATCAAGTGCCACTGTGTAACAAGGGAATCTTGGTCCCATGAGGTTCTGGACTGTCACAATGGTGTCCTTGGTTCTGGACTCTAACAACGGACCCTTGGTTCCACGAGGTTCCATTACGTCACAATGCTCTCCTTGGTTCCACAAGGCCTTGCTTTGTCACAATGGACCCTTGGTTCCATGAGCTTCCGTAGTGTAACCATGGTCTCCTGGGATCTGCATTGTCACAATGGACAATTGGTTGCATGGGAGCCTGCTGTGTCACAAGAGAGCCTTAGCTCCATGAGGTTCTGGACTGTCACAGTGGTCTCCCTGCTTCAACGAGGCCCTGGAGTGTCTCGAGGGCTGCTTGGTTCTGTGAGCTTCCACAACGTCCCAATGGTCTCCTTGTTTCTGCAGTGTCATAGTGGACTCTTGGTTCCATGAGGTTCCTAAATGTCACAGGTCTCCTTGGTTCCATGTGGCCCTGCTGTGTCACCACAGCCCCTTGGTTCCAGGAGTTTCTGGGCTGTCAGCAGTGGTTCCTTTGTTCCAATCAGGCACCGCTGTGTCACACTGCACCCTGGCTTCCATGAAGTTCTTCAGTGTCACAGTGGCCCCTTGGATCCATGCGGTCCCATAGTGTCACCATGGTCTCCTTGGACCTGCATTGTCATCAGGGACCATTGGTTCCATGTGGCCTGGCTGTGTCACAGTGATGTGGATTCCGTAATTGCCTTCAGTGTCACAATGGAGCCTTGTTTCTGTGAGGCTCTGAACTGTCACAACTGTCTCCTTGGTTCCATCAGCCCCCGCTGTGTCACAAGGGTCCCCTTGGTTCCATGAGCACACCAAAGCTTTGCATAAACATTGAGCAGCACCTGCTTAACACACCTGGGAACATCTGTCTGCATTCAAAAGACAGGTCACAGCTGAGAAAGGCACCAGCAGCTTCCATCTGCAACAGAGATGCAGGGAAAGGACAAGGACAGAGAATTCAGCTGCAAGACTCCGAGAATTCTGCATCCAGACATCATTTCTGGTCCCACTGTCCCTAGTAGAAAGGTGTCATCATTCCAGGTTCCAGGCAGCCTGTACTCAGCATGTGCTTCTACAGTGGGGGTTTGTCGTTTAGGAAAACCTGCTCAGGCTTTTCCCTTCTTTCCTCACAAACAGGAATACTTGTCCTGGGCCTGGATGCAGGCAGAGCCCTGAGGAGAGCACGTGGGACATGGTGCAGTGGGCAGGGACAGCCAGCTGCAGAGTTCAGGGGGAAGGGCTTCTGGTGCAGGGCCAGGCATGTCAGTCCCAGCTGGGCCATGTCAGACATGTCCCCAGGCTGGGCTTGGGGAGCAGCTTGTCCAAACAGGGTCAGCCTGGCAAGGGGCTCATTCTTCAGTGGGCCCACACCTCCTAAGGAGACATTCAGCATCAAGATCACCTGGGGAATGCCTAAGTTGCTTCTTCTTTGAACTGAAAAAGAAAAATTACTCCCTTTTATAAAACTGAAAATCATGAGCTGTACCTTGAAATCTTCCTCCTTAAGAGAACTCCAAAGTGACTCCAAGCAGCTGCACAAGGCCTGGAGACTGGAAGACATTGGAAAGAAGACAAAGAGCTCCTGAGGGTTTTCTGTATTTTAATGATCCCCAACGGTGGATTTGGGGCTGAGTCCAGGAGACCCAGGCACTGAGAGAAGGTTGAAGAAGCTGCTCAAGGAGTCAGAAGCAAAACTCCAAGTCCCTTGGAGCATCACTGGCCCCACTGAGGGCAGGGACTGCCAAAGGCTCCCCAGGGAGTGGTGAGAGCAGATCCTTGAGGCCAGGATTGCAGGAGCCCGAGGCTGTGAGCAGGGAACTGCAATGCTGAGCAAGGCCTGGGCTGGTTGGAGGAAGCAGAAAGGCCAAGGCCTGAGCCCAGGCCTGGGCCAGCAGGGCCTGTCCCTCACAGGTGGCTCGGGGCTGTTCCTGGAGCACTGGGATGGGAGAGGCAGCAAGGACAAATGTCATCAAGCTGTGTGACACTCCAGATGCTCATGGAACCAAGGGCCAGTGTGACACAGCGGGGCCTCATGGAAACAAGAGGCCGTGCTGAGCCTGCGCGCCTGTAACACCCCAGAACACTGAAATGCTGAGGGTGAGCAAAGGCTCCTTTACTCGAGTTTGGTGCAGAGTAGAAACCCCAGCCAGATATTCTCAAGAGGTCAAAACGACACAAAAGTGTACTGGAAAAATACAGAAAACCGAGCTCCTTTGGCAAATGATTTCATACAACATCCAATTCAACGTGCATCACTTAGCGTAGCAGGAACATCATTAACTCGGCCCATGTAAGATGGAAACCTTTAGGCATAAAAATGTTAAACTACCCAAAAACATTCCAGTAAAAGAGGATAAGAAGGTTAAAAGAGAAAAAAGAGACAGAAAGACAGAAGATCTCCAGATAGATATGCAGAGAGCTACCAGCTGCTAGGCTTCCAGTGTGGCTGAGACACAGACCCAGGAGATTTCAGGATTCAGACCAGGGCTTGACGTCATGCCCGATTTTTTAAATCCCTAGCGTTTTCTAAGCTCTCCTCTTTTCAGGGACATCTGCTTTCTTACCACGCACTGCTGTGTTTCATTGCCTTTGTGTGGGATTGATTGACGGCTCAGCCAATCAGAGCTGGGTGGGCGCTGCCCCTGCTGTGTGCTTGATTGACGGCTCAGCCAATCAGAGCTGGCTGGGCGGTGACCCTGCTGTGTGATTGATTGACGGCTCAGCCAATCAGAGCTGGCTGGGCGCTGCCCCTGCTGTGTGATTGATTGACGGCTCAGCCAATCAGAGCTGGCTGGGCGCTGCCCCTGCTGTGTGATTGATTGACGGCTCAGGCAGTCACAGCTGGGTTTGCTCTGCCCCTGCTGTGTGATTGGCAGATCTGCCAGGCCATGGCTGGGGACGGGGTTCTGTCCCACCTCATTCCAAGGTCTGTCCCAGCCCCGGCCCCACTCGGGCATTCCGAGCATCCCGACGGGTCTGGGGACATTGATGTCATCCAGCCTCTGACAGCGACCATGGAGACACTGCGGAACCTCATGGAACCAAAGAGACCATTTTGACACTCTGGTGCCTCATGCAATCAGGGGCACCTTTGTGAGACTCGGGACCCCAATGGAACCAAGGGTCAGTGATGAAGCTGTGCGGCCCAGAGAACCAAGGAGCCTTTGTTACACAGCAGGGCCACATGGAGCCCAGGGGCCGTGGTGACTCTGCAGGACCTTAGGGAAGCAAGGGGCCATTGTTTACACTACAGAAGCAGGGAGAATATTGTGACAAGGAGAATATCGGGACACTACAGGGACTCCTGGAATCAAGGAGAACATTGTGACACTGTGAGGCCCCATGGAACCAAGGCAACATGGAACAGGTCTGGCTGGCTGGGCCTCCCCGGGGGCCACCTGGCAAGACTGGCTGATCCTGGAATGTTGAGGACTGCCTCTCATCAGCTCCTGGAGCACTAAGGCTCTGTGCTTTCCTTCCTATGGAAAAGTACCAGCCCCTTTTGCAGGTTCCCACGGCTGAAACTGATATTCCCCCTGAAAAAGCACTACATACAAGGCTTGCTCCCAGCCAAAATCTGCTAGGAGTAACAGCTCTGGGTGGCCACCGTTTCCTGAGGGCTGCCTCTCATCTACCACTCTAAGGGTCGGTGTGAAGTTTCCCTCATTTTTGCCTCATGACCCTCTCAAGAAGACCTCAAGGACTCCCGCCCAGGTTGACTCTGGACAATGGTTTTCTGGCCTGCTTGAGGTGGGTGCTTGCCAAGGGACTCTTTGCAGGTGTGTTGTGCTCACTGGACTGTGCTGTCATGGTACCAGCTGAAGCCTGCATGTACTGCACGACCGCACCTGTCTCTTGGAGCACCACACAATGCTCCATAAATCTCCCCGCCTCTTGGCCACAAGCCACTCGCTTTGGAAAAGGACTACAAAAGAGCGATCCTCTGGAGAAGACCCTGAGTACTCCCCACGGATGACCACCCTTCCATTGGCTGGCCCACCATGACCTTGGTCTCGTCTGTTGGTAGCTACTTCCCCCTTCCCCTCCTTTTCTCTCTCTATACTCCGTTTCCTATATCTCTCCCCTCTAGCGCAACTGAATTGTTTGGCATTCAATAAAAATGCATTGCTGTTGTTGAATAAACTGATTTGTCCCCCGCTATTTACCTGTTTGCACCTCTGAGATCGAACAATCCTCGGCCTGTGTTGGCAGATGGTGACACACCCCCACCCCCCCCCCCCCCCATCCCCCATGCCCCTGCTTCTCCCAGTTGATTGCTGATCGTGGTGTGACATGGAATGGAACATCCCTTGGGCCAGTCCAGCCCAGCTGTCCCATCCCTGTTCCCTCAGGAACACTTGCCCATCCCAAGTCCATGGGTTGGAGGGGCTTGCAGACACGCCTCGTGGGGCGAGCACTGTGACAAGGACAGGAGAACAGAACAACATTTACACTTACCAAGGGCAGAGAACAGAAGAGCACAGTCTTGGAGAAACGCACAAAGGATGTAGCCGAGGCAAACGGAGCGTGCACAAAACGCAAGGAGAATGTCAGCTCAGCTCTGCAAGGCTGACAAAAGCAGAAGTTATACACAACAATAATATTGCCCTTCCTCAAAAGCGGGGATCAAAGAGCAGTCACCTAAAAAGGACAGTGCATGTTGAAGACACACTCCAAAGAACCATAGAAGGACTTGTGAGAAGGGGTGCAATTATGGCAAATAAATTCCAGGTGGGGTTAACTAATGAATACATCATCAGTGTGAGTGATAAAAGCTCCGATTGCCTGGTGGCCAGTGCACTCGAGTAGATGAAGGATTGCCCAAGCGACCACCATGGTGTAATAAAGAATACCTGCTCTCAAATCCTCAAAACTGTGTTCAAAAGTTGCTATCCAGCAGATTTCAGTATCAGTGGTGTCCCTGACTCCATTATGCCCCTTGCACACTTTCACGAGGGCCCCTTGGTTCCACGAGGCCCTGCTGGATAACAGTGGACCCTTGGTTCCATTTGGGTCTGTACTGTCAAAATGGCCTCCTTAGTTCTGCACTGCCACAATGCTCTCTCCTTGGTGCCACGAGGCCTTGGTGTGTCACAACAGCCTCTCGGTTCCATGAACTGCCATAGTGTCAGCACGGTCTCTTGCATCTGCAGTATCACGATGGACAATTGGTTACAAGCAGCCCCGCTGTGTCACAACGACTACTTGGTTCATGAGGCCCCACAGTGTCACCATGGCCCCTTGGTTCCCCGAGGCCTCGCTGTAGAACAATGGCCTCTCAGTTCCAGGAGGTTTTGTACTGTCAACAGTGCTCTCCTTGGTTCTACAGTGGCTGCTTGCTTCCATAATTCTTCCTCAGTGTCACAGTGGTCTCCTTGGTTCCATGAGGCTCTGCAATGTCCCAATATCCCATCGTTTCCATGAGCTTCTGTCCCATCAACCATGTCCTTTGCTCCAGTGAGGCCCCGCAACGGCACACCGGACCCTTGGCTCCATGAGGTTCCATAGTGTAACATGGGTGCCTTGATTCCAAGAGGTTCTGCTGGGTCACACTGGACCCTTGGTTCCATGAGGTTCCGTGGTATCGCCATGGTTTCCCTGGATCCGCAGTATCGCTACGGACCATAGGTTTCATGCAGCTTTGCTGTGCTACAGTGGCTCCTTGGTTCCATCAAGTGCCACTGTGTAACAAGGGAATCTTGGTCCCATGAGGTTCTGGACTGTCACAATGGTGTCCTTGGTTCTGGACTCTAACAACGGACCCTTGGTTCCACGAGGTTCCATTACGTCACAATGCTCTCCTTGGTTCCACAAGGCCTTGCTTTGTCACAATGGACCCTTGGTTCCATGAGCTTCCGTAGTGTAACCATGGTCTCCTGGGATCTGCATTGTCACAATGGACAATTGGTTGCATGGGAGCCTGCTGTGTCACAAGAGAGCCTTAGCTCCATGAGGTTCTGGACTGTCACAGTGGTCTCCCTGCTTCAACGAGGCCCTGGAGTGTCTCGAGGGCTGCTTGGTTCTGTGAGCTTCCACAACGTCCCAATGGTCTCCTTGTTTCTGCAGTGTCATAGTGGACTCTTGGTTCCATGAGGTTCCTAAATGTCACAGGTCTCCTTGGTTCCATGTGGCCCTGCTGTGTCACCACAGCCCCTTGGTTCCAGGAGTTTCTGGGCTGTCAGCAGTGGTTCCTTTGTTCCAATCAGGCACCGCTGTGTCACACTGCACCCTGGCTTCCATGAAGTTCTTCAGTGTCACAGTGGCCCCTTGGATCCATGCGGTCCCATAGTGTCACCATGGTCTCCTTGGACCTGCATTGTCATCAGGGACCATTGGTTCCATGTGGCCTGGCTGTGTCACAGTGATGTGGATTCCGTAATTGCCTTCAGTGTCACAATGGAGCCTTGTTTCTGTGAGGCTCTGAACTGTCACAACTGTCTCCTTGGTTCCATCAGCCCCCGCTGTGTCACAAGGGTCCCCTTGGTTCCATGAGCACACCAAAGCTTTGCATAAACATTGAGCAGCACCTGCTTAACACACCTGGGAACATCTGTCTGCATTCAAAAGACAGGTCACAGCTGAGAAAGGCACCAGCAGCTTCCATCTGCAACAGAGATGCAGGGAAAGGACAAGGACAGAGAATTCAGCTGCAAGACTCCGAGAATTCTGCATCCAGACATCATTTCTGGTCCCACTGTCCCTAGTAGAAAGGTGTCATCATTCCAGGTTCCAGGCAGCCTGTACTCAGCATGTGCTTCTACAGTGGGGGTTTGTCGTTTAGGAAAACCTGCTCAGGCTTTTCCCTTCTTTCCTCACAAACAGGAATACTTGTCCTGGGCCTGGATGCAGGCAGAGCCCTGAGGAGAGCACGTGGGACATGGTGCAGTGGGCAGGGACAGCCAGCTGCAGAGTTCAGGGGGAAGGGCTTCTGGTGCAGGGCCAGGCATGTCAGTCCCAGCTGGGCCATGTCAGACATGTCCCCAGGCTGGGCTTGGGGAGCAGCTTGTCCAAACAGGGTCAGCCTGGCAAGGGGCTCATTCTTCAGTGGGCCCACACCTCCTAAGGAGACATTCAGCATCAAGATCACCTGGGGAATGCCTAAGTTGCTTCTTCTTTGAACTGAAAAAGAAAAATTACTCCCTTTTATAAAACTGAAAATCATGAGCTGTACCTTGAAATCTTCCTCCTTAAGAGAACTCCAAAGTGACTCCAAGCAGCTGCACAAGGCCTGGAGACTGGAAGACATTGGAAAGAAGACAAAGAGCTCCTGAGGGTTTTCTGTATTTTAATGATCCCCAACGGTGGATTTGGGGCTGAGTCCAGGAGACCCAGGCACTGAGAGAAGGTTGAAGAAGCTGCTCAAGGAGTCAGAAGCAAAACTCCAAGTCCCTTGGAGCATCACTGGCCCCACTGAGGGCAGGGACTGCCAAAGGCTCCCCAGGGAGTGGTGAGAGCAGATCCTTGAGGCCAGGATTGCAGGAGCCCGAGGCTGTGAGCAGGGAACTGCAATGCTGAGCAAGGCCTGGGCTGGTTGGAGGAAGCAGAAAGGCCAAGGCCTGAGCCCAGGCCTGGGCCAGCAGGGCCTGTCCCTCACAGGTGGCTCGGGGCTGTTCCTGGAGCACTGGGATGGGAGAGGCAGCAAGGACAAATGTCATCAAGCTGTGTGACACTCCAGATGCTCATGGAACCAAGGGCCAGTGTGACACAGCGGGGCCTCATGGAAACAAGAGGCCGTGCTGAGCCTGCGCGCCTGTAACACCCCAGAACACTGAAATGCTGAGGGTGAGCAAAGGCTCCTTTACTCGAGTTTGGTGCAGAGTAGAAACCCCAGCCAGATATTCTCAAGAGGTCAAAACGACACAAAAGTGTACTGGAAAAATACAGAAAACCGAGCTCCTTTGGCAAATGATTTCATACAACATCCAATTCAACGTGCATCACTTAGCGTAGCAGGAACATCATTAACTCGGCCCATGTAAGATGGAAACCTTTAGGCATAAAAATGTTAAACTACCCAAAAACATTCCAGTAAAAGAGGATAAGAAGGTTAAAAGAGAAAAAAGAGACAGAAAGACAGAAGATCTCCAGATAGATATGCAGAGAGCTACCAGCTGCTAGGCTTCCAGTGTGGCTGAGACACAGACCCAGGAGATTTCAGGATTCAGACCAGGGCTTGACGTCATGCCCGATTTTTTAAATCCCTAGCGTTTTCTAAGCTCTCCTCTTTTCAGGGACATCTGCTTTCTTACCACGCACTGCTGTGTTTCATTGCCTTTGTGTGGGATTGATTGACGGCTCAGCCAATCAGAGCTGGGTGGGCGCTGCCCCTGCTGTGTGCTTGATTGACGGCTCAGCCAATCAGAGCTGGCTGGGCGGTGACCCTGCTGTGTGATTGATTGACGGCTCAACCAATCAGAGCTGGCTGGGCGCTGCCCCTGCTGTGTGATTGATTGACGGCTCAGCCAATCAGAGCTGGCTGGGCGCTGCCCCTGCTGTGTGATTGATTGACGGCTCAGGCAGTCACAGCTGGGTTTGCTCTGCCCCTGCTGTGTGATTGGCAGATCTGCCAGGCCATGGCTGGGGACGGGGTTCTGTCCCACCTCATTCCAAGGTCTGTCCCAGCCCCGGCCCCACTCGGGCATTCCGAGCATCCCGACGGGTCTGGGGACATTGATGTCATCCAGCCTCTGACAGCGACCATGGAGACACTGCGGAACCTCATGGAACCAAAGAGACCATTTTGACACTCTGGTGCCTCATGCAATCAGGGGCACCTTTGTGAGACTCGGGACCCCAATGGAACCAAGGGTCAGTGATGAAGCTGTGCGGCCCAGAGAACCAAGGAGCCTTTGTTACACAGCAGGGCCACATGGAGCCCAGGGGCCGTGGTGACTCTGCAGGACCTTAGGGAAGCAAGGGGCCATTGTTTACACTACAGAAGCAGGGAGAATATTGTGACAAGGAGAATATCGGGACACTACAGGGACTCCTGGAATCAAGGAGAACATTGTGACACTGTGAGGCCCCATGGAACCAAGGCAACATGGAACAGGTCTGGCTGGCTGGGCCTCCCCGGGGGCCACCTGGCAAGACTGGCTGATCCTGGAATGTTGAGGACTGCCTCTCATCAGCTCCTGGAGCACTAAGGCTCTGTGCTTTCCTTCCTATGGAAAAGTACCAGCCCCTTTTGCAGGTTCCCACGGCTGAAACTGATATTCCCCCTGAAAAAGCACTACATACAAGGCTTGCTCCCAGCCAAAATCTGCTAGGAGTAACAGCTCTGGGTGGCCACCGTTTCCTGAGGGCTGCCTCTCATCTACCACTCTAAGGGTCGGTGTGAAGTTTCCCTCATTTTTGCCTCATGACCCTCTCAAGAAGACCTCAAGGACTCCCGCCCAGGTTGACTCTGGACAATGGTTTTCTGGCCTGCTTGAGGTGGGTGCTTGCCAAGGGACTCTTTGCAGGTGTGTTGTGCTCACTGGACTGTGCTGTCATGGTACCAGCTGAAGCCTGCATGTACTGCACGACCGCACCTGTCTCTTGGAGCACCACACAATGCTCCATAAATCTCCCCGCCTCTTGGCCACAAGCCACTCGCTTTGGAAAAGGACTATAAAAGAGCGATCCTCTGGAGAAGACCCTGAGTACTCCCCACGGATGACCACCCTTCCATTGGCTGGCCCACCATGACCTTGGTCTCGTCTGTTGGTAGCTACTTCCCCCTTCCCCTCCTTTTCTCTCTCTATACTCCGTTTCCTATATCTCTCCCCTCTAGCGCAACTGAATTGTTTGGCATTCAATAAAAATGCATTGCTGTTGTTGAATAAACTGATTTGTCCCCCGCTATTTACCTGTTTGCACCTCTGAGATCGAACAATCCTCGGCCTGTGTTGGCAGATGGTGACACACACCCCCCCCCCCCCATCCCCCATGCCCCTGCTTCTCCCAGTTGATTGCTGATCGTGGTGTGACATGGAATGGAACATCCCTTGGGCCAGTCCAGCCCAGCTGTCCCATCCCTGTTCCCTCAGGAACACTTGCCCATCCCAAGTCCATGGGTTGGAGGGGCTTGCAGACACGCCTCGTGGGGCGAGCACTGTGACAAGGACAGGAGAACAGAACAACATTTACACTTACCAAGGGCAGAGAACAGAAGAGCACAGTCTTGGAGAAACGCACAAAGGATGTAGCCGAGGCAAACGGAGCGTGCACAAAATGCAAGGAGAATGTCAGCTCAGCTCTGCAAGGCTGACAAAAGCAGAAGTTATACACAACAATAATATTGCCCTTCCTCAAAAGCGGGGATCAAAGAGCAGTCACCTAAAAAGGACAGTGCATGTTGAAGACATACTCCAAAGAACCATAGAAGGACTTGTGAGAAGGGGTGCAATTATGGCAAATAAATTCCAGGTGGGGTTAACTAATGAATACATCATCAGTGTGAGTGATAAAAGCTCCGATTGCCTGGTGGCCAGTGCACTCGAGTAGATGAAGGATTGCCCAAGTGACCACCATGGTGTAATAAAGAATACCTGCTCTCAAATCCTCAAAACTGTGTTCAAAAGTTGCTATCCAGCAGATTTCAGTATCAGTGGTGTCCCTGACTCCATTATGCCCCTTGCACACTTTCACGAGGGCCCCTTGGTTCCACGAGGCCCTGCTGGATAACAGTGGACCCTTGGTTCCATTTGGGTCTGTACTGTCAAAATGGCCTCCTTAGTTCTGCACTGCCACAATGCTCTCTCCTTGGTGCCACGAGGCCTTGGTGTGTCACAACAGCCTCTCGGTTCCATGAACTGCCATAGTGTCAGCACGGTCTCTTGCATCTGCAGTATCACGATGGACAATTGGTTACAAGCAGCCCCGCTGTGTCACAACGACTACTTGGTTCATGAGGCCCCACAGTGTCACCATGGCCCCTTGGTTCCCCGAGGCCTCGCTGTAGAACAATGGCCTCTCAGTTCCAGGAGGTTTTGTACTGTCAACAGTGCTCTCCTTGGTTCTACAGTGGCTGCTTGCTTCCATAATTCTTCCTCAGTGTCACAGTGGTCTCCTTGGTTCCATGAGGCTCTGCAATGTCCCAATATCCCATCGTTTCCATGAGCTTCTGTCCCATCAACCATGTCCTTTGCTCCAGTGAGGCCCCGCAACGGCACACCGGACCCTTGGCTCCATGAGGTTCCATAGTGTAACATGGGTGCCTTGATTCCAAGAGGTTCTGCTGGGTCACACTGGACCCTTGGTTCCATGAGGTTCCGTGGTATCGCCATGGTTTCCCTGGATCCGCAGTAGCGCTACGGACCATAGGTTTCATGCAGCTTTGCTGTGCTACAGTGGCTCCTTGGTTCCATCAAGTGCCACTGTGTAACAAGGGAATCTTGGTCCCATGAGGTTCTGGACTGTCACAATGGTGTCCTTGGTTCTGGACTCTAACAACGGACCCTTGGTTCCACGAGGTTCCATTACGTCACAATGCTCTCCTTGGTTCCACAAGGCCTTGCTTTGTCACAATGGACCCTTGGTTCCATGAGCTTCCGTAGTGTAACCATGGTCTCCTGGGATCTGCATTGTCACAATGGACAATTGGTTGCATGGGAGCCTGCTGTGTCACAAGAGAGCCTTAGCTCCATGAGGTTCTGGACTGTCACAGTGGTCTCCCTGCTTCAACGAGGCCCTGGAGTGTCTCGAGGGCTGCTTGGTTCTGTGAGCTTCCACAACGTCCCAATGGTCTCCTTGTTTCTGCAGTGTCATAGTGGACTCTTGGTTCCATGAGGTTCCTAAATGTCACAGGTCTCCTTGGTTCCATGTGGCCCTGCTGTGTCACCACAGCCCCTTGGTTCCAGGAGTTTCTGGGCTGTCAGCAGTGGTTCCTTTGTTCCAATCAGGCACCGCTGTGTCACACTGCACCCTGGCTTCCATGAAGTTCTTCAGTGTCACAGTGGCCCCTTGGATCCATGCGGTCCCATAGTGTCACCATGGTCTCCTTGGACCTGCATTGTCATCAGGGACCATTGGTTCCATGTGGCCTGGCTGTGTCACAGTGATGTGGATTCCGTAATTGCCTTCAGTGTCACAATGGAGCCTTGTTTCTGTGAGGCTCTGAACTGTCACAACTGTCTCCTTGGTTCCATCAGCCCCCGCTGTGTCACAAGGGTCCCCTTGGTTCCATGAGCACACCAAAGCTTTGCATAAACATTGAGCAGCACCTGCTTAACACACCTGGGAACATCTGTCTGCATTCAAAAGACAGGTCACAGCTGAGAAAGGCACCAGCAGCTTCCATCTGCAACAGAGATGCAGGGAAAGGACAAGGACAGAGAATTCAGCTGCAAGACTCCGAGAATTCTGCATCCAGACATCATTTCTGGTCCCACTGTCCCTAGTAGAAAGGTGTCATCATTCCAGGTTCCAGGCAGCCTGTACTCAGCATGTGCTTCTACAGTGGGGGTTTGTCGTTTAGGAAAACCTGCTCAGGCTTTTCCCTTCTTTCCTCACAAACAGGAATACTTGTCCTGGGCCTGGATGCAGGCAGAGCCCTGAGGAGAGCACGTGGGACATGGTGCAGTGGGCAGGGACAGCCAGCTGCAGAGTTCAGGGGGAAGGGCTTCTGGTGCAGGGCCAGGCATGTCAGTCCCAGCTGGGCCATGTCAGACATGTCCCCAGGCTGGGCTTGGGGAGCAGCTTGTCCAAACAGGGTCAGCCTGGCAAGGGGCTCATTCTTCAGTGGGCCCACACCTCCTAAGGAGACATTCAGCATCAAGATCACCTGGGGAATGCCTAAGTTGCTTCTTCTTTGAACTGAAAAAGAAAAATTACTCCCTTTTATAAAACTGAAAATCATGAGCTGTACCTTGAAATCTTCCTCCTTAAGAGAACTCCAAAGTGACTCCAAGCAGCTGCACAAGGCCTGGAGACTGGAAGACATTGGAAAGAAG
This sequence comes from Sturnus vulgaris, assembly GCF_052056855.1. Taxonomy (NCBI): domain Eukaryota; kingdom Metazoa; phylum Chordata; class Aves; order Passeriformes; family Sturnidae; genus Sturnus; species Sturnus vulgaris. Next base: position 89,180 of record NW_028276489.1, on the reverse strand, counting down.
ACAAAGAGCTCCTGAGGGTTTTCTGTATTTTAATGATCCCCAACGGTGGATTTGGGGCTGAGTCCAGGAGCCCCAGGCACTGAGAGAAGGTTGAAGAAGCTGCTCAAGGAGTCAGAAGCAAAACTCCAAGTCCCTTGGAGCATCACTGGCCCCACTGAGGGCAGGGACTGCCAAAGGCTCCCCAGGGAGTGGTGAGAGCAGATCCTTGAGGCCAGGATTGCAGGAGCCCGAGGCTGTGAGCAGGGAACTGCAATGCTGAGCAAGGCCTGGGCTGGTTGGAGGAAGCAGAAAGGCCAAGGCCTGAGCCCAGGCCTGGGCCAGCAGGGCCTGTCCCTCACAGGTGGCTCGGGGCTATTCCTGGAGCACTGGGATGGGAGAGGCAGCAAGGACAAATGTCATCAAGCTGTGTGACACTCCAGATGCTCATGGAACCAAGGGCCAGTGTGACACAGCGGGGCCTCATGGAAACAAGAGGCCGTGCTGAGCCTGCGCGCCTGTAACACCCCAGAACACTGAAATGCTGAGGGTGAGCAAAGGCTCCTTTACTCGAGTTTGGTGCAGAGTAGAAACCCCAGCCAGATATTCTCAAGAGGTCAAAACGACACAAAAGTGTACTGGAAAAATACAGAAAACCGAGCTCCTTTGGCAAATGATTTCATACAACATCCAATTCAACGTGCATCACTTAGCGTAGCAGGAACATCATTAACTCGGCCCATGTAAGATGGAAACCTTTAGGCATAAAAATGTTAAACTACCCAAAAACATTCCAGTAAAAGAGGATAAGAAGGTTAAAAGAGAAAAAAGAGACAGAAAGACAGAAGATCTCCAGATAGATATGCAGAGAGCTACCAGCTGCTAGGCTTCCAGTGTGGCTGAGACACAGACCCAGGAGATTTCAGGATTCAGACCAGGGCTTGACGTCATGCCCGATTTTTTAAATCCCTAGCGTTTTCTAAGCTCTCCTCTTTTCAGGGACATCTGCTTTCTTACCACGCACTGCTGTGTTTCATTGCCCTTGTGTGGGATTGATTGACGGCTCAGCCAATCAGAGCTGGGTGGGCGCTGCCCCTGCTGTGTGATTGATTGACGGCTCAGCCAATCAGAGCTGGCTGGGCGCTGCCCCTGCTGTGTGATTGATTGACGGCTCAGGCAGTCACAGCTGGGTTTGCTCTGCCCCTGCTGTGTGATTGGCAGATCTGCCAGGCCATGGCTGGGGACGGGGCTCTGTCCCACCTCATTCCAAGGTCTGTCCCAGCCCCGGCCCCACTCGGGCATTCCGAGCATCCCGACGGGTCTGGGGACATTGATGTCATCCAGCCTCTGACAGCGACCATGGGGACACTGCGGAACCTCATGGAACCAAAGAGACCATTTTGACACTCTGGTGCCTCATGCAATCAGGGGCACCTTTGTGAGACTCAGGACCCCAATGGAACCAAGGGTCAGTGATGAAGCTGTGCGGCCCAGAGAACCAAGGAGCCTTTGTTACACAGCAGGGCCACATGGAGCCCAGGGGCCATGGTGACTCTGCAGGACCTTAGGGAAGCAAGGGGCCATTGTTTACACTACAGAAGCAGGGAGAATATTGTGACAAGGAGAATATCGGGACACTACAGGGACTCCTGGAATCAAGGAGAACATTGTGACACTGTGAGGCCCCATGGAACCAAGGCAACATGGAACAGGTCTGGCTGGCTGGGCCTCCCGGGGGCCACCTGGCAAGACTGGCTGATCCTGGAATGTTGAGGACTGCCTCTCATCAGCTCCTGGAGCACTAAGGCTCTGTGCTTTCCTTCCTATGGAAAAGTACCAGCCCCTTTTGCAGGTTCCCACGGCTGAAACTGATATTCCCCCTGAAAAAGCACTACATACAAGGCTTGCTCCCAGCCAAAATCTGCTAGGAGTAACAGCTCTGGGTGGCCACCGTTTCCTGAGGGCTGCCTCTCATCTACCACTCTAAGGGTCGGTGTGAAGTTTCCCTCATTTTTGCCTCATGACCCTCTCAAGAAGACCTCAAGGACCCCCGCCCAGGTTGACTCTGGACAATGGTTTTCTGGCCTGCTTGAGGTGGGTGCTTGCCAAGGGACTCTTTGCAGGTGTGTTGTGCTCACTGGACTGTGCTGTCATGGTACCAGCTGAAGCCTGCATGTACTGCACGACCGCACCTGTCTCTTGGAGCACCACACAATGCTCCATAAATCTCCCCGCCTCTTGGCCACAAGCCACTCGCTTTGGAAAAGGACTACAAAAGAGCGATCCTCTGGAGAAGACCCTGAGTACTCCCCACGGATGACCACCCTTCCATTGGCTGGCCCACCATGACCTTGGTCTCGTCTGTTGGTAGCTACTTCCCCCTTCCCCTCCTTTTCTCTCTCTATACTCCGTTTCCTATATCTCTCCCCTCTAGCGCAACTGAATTGTTTGGCATTCAATAAAAATGCATTGCTGTTGTTGAATAAACTGATTTGTCCCCCGCTATTTACCTGTTTGCACCTCTGAGATCGAACAATCCTCGGCCTGTGTTGGCAGATGGTGACACACACCCCCCCCCCCCCCCCATCCCCCATGCCCCTGCTTCTCCCAGTTGATTGCTGATCGTGGTGTGACATGGAATGGAACATCCCTTGGGCCAGTCCAGCCCAGCTGTCCCATCCCTGTTCCCTCAGGAACACTTGCCCATCCCAAGTCCATGGGTTGGAGGGGCTTGCAGACACGCCTCGTGGGGCGAGCACTGTGACAAGGACAGGAGAACAGAACAACATTTACACTTACCAAGGGCAGAGAACAGAAGAGCACAGTCTTGGAGAAACGCACAAAGGATGTAGCCGAGGCAAACGGAGCGTGCACAAAACGCAAGGAGAATGTCAGCTCAGCTCTGCAAGGCTGACAAAAGCAGAAGTTATACACAACAATAATATTGCCCTTCCTCAAAAGCGGGGATCAAAGAGCAGTCACCTAAAAAGGACAGTGCATGTTGAAGACACACTCCAAAGAACCATAGAAGGACTTGTGAGAAGGGGTGCAATTATGGCAAATAAATTCCAGGTGGGGTTAACTAATGAATACATCATCAGTGTGAGTGATAAAAGCTCCGATTGCCTGGTGGCCAGTGCACTCGAGTAGATGAAGGATTGCCCAAGCGACCACCATGGTGTAATAAAGAATACCTGCTCTCAAATCCTCAAAACTGTGTTCAAAAGTTGCTATCCAGCAGATTTCAGTATCAGTGGTGTCCCTGACTCCATTATGCCTGCTCTGCTGTAAAAGCATTATTTTCTCAGTGAGCATGGACAACAGTTAGAGTGTCGTCTTTTAAGATTCCCTGCACTCCACTTATTGTGGCAAAAGCAGTGCCTTGACTGTAATCATAAAAGTGATTACAGCTTCATTGCTTTGACATCATGTAGGATGCTTCCTCCATCTGCTGTGGTCTGCATTAAGTAACAGATTTCTCAGTTTCTAGGAAGAGTCTAGCAAACAATCACCTTGCTCCTTCTCTTGCATTTATTCATCACTGCTATGCTGCTATACAGACAGGTAGTCTGTTTATGATTCAACAATTCAATGGGACATCAAGTAAATAACAAAGCAAAACTAACTACCGAAAGCACTATAAGGGCCAGAGATTAGCTTGGATCAAAACAGGTATTCTCCTAGCATTGTTTACAAACGAGTCAGCATGTGAAACAGAAGGCACAATGTAGTTTGTGCCTTGTTTTGGGCATGCCCGGAAGAAGGAAATTCTGATTTCACATATGGGAAAAGAAATGTTGACATTTGAATGAGATTGTTCATACCCCAGAAAAGGTTGCTTTGAAAGGTTGTGGAAGTCCTGTGTGGAAACACGGCTTTACAAGTCCTTTCCACCAGGAGACAACAGCTGCAGAACATCTGGGAGTGCCAGTGTTGAGAGCACCAGCAAAGATCAAAGTGGAGAAGTTGGTGAACAATGGCAGTGGCCTGGCGGAGAGCAAGTGGGGTGCTGGCTGTGGGACCAGGGGAGTCCTGACTGATTTAGGAGGCGTGTGATGGCCTGTGTCAGCAAGCGGAGTAGTGCTGTGGCCTTGGGACACTGCGAATACTGGAATTCAGTGGGGTCACTGGGGCAGGCTGAGTGTCTGAGGTGCTGGAGGGACCCAGGTTGCCCACATGTAAACATCCAGTCTCACTCTTGCCAGCCACAGAAAGGAGCAGGATGTGGCTGCTGGCAATGCCTGTCATGTATATGTAGTGTATATGCGTGCTATCCCAGCCTGCTGGGAACACTTCTTCTTTGGGACTGCTTGGGCTGAGGGAGAGAAAGCAGTGGTAGTTTCTGAGGTTTCGATTTTGCTCAAGTTTCTCAGGCTGTTTCTGGAGCCACCCAGAGTTCTCTTCCTTGAAGCATTTCAAGTCCTGCTAATTTTCAAAATTCAAACAGACACAGCCCTAAGCTAGTTGATCTGACTTCAGAGCTATTCTTACGCTGAGCTGTTGGATGATCTGATCTCCTGAGAGGTCTTCCATCTCAGTTTATGACCTGGTTCTGGTGAAAAGTAGGATCTTTTAGCCTGGAGAAGAGAGGTTTCTGGAGAGACAGTATTGTGGCCTTTGAATATGTAAAGAGGGTATAAGACAAATGGAGAAAGACTTTTTAGGAAGGTTTGCAGAGACAGGACAAGGGGCCATGCTTTCAAACTGAGACTAGGTTTAGATTGGCTAAAAGGAAAAACTTTTCTACAATGAAGCTGGTGAGACACTCAAACGGCTGTTCCAGAGAAGTTGTGGATGCCCCATCATTGAGAGTTCTCCTTATCAGTTTGGCTAGTCTTGAGCAATTTGATCTACTGTAAGATCTACCTGGCAAGGAAGTTGGACTAGATGATCTTTAATCACAGACTGTTGTATGATTCCGTGAAAGACAGAATGCAATAAAGTTCATATTTCAGATTTTGGTGCAGACATATTTATAATTTCTCACTTTATGCATCATTGCAATGACAACTTGTTAGCTTCTGAAATGATTAGAATGATTAGCTGAGATTGATTTCCTTCCTTAGTTTCATTTTCCCTGTTATTCCTTCACTCTTGGACTTTTTTTTCACTAGATTTCCTCTTTCAGTAAACTGCCCTTAAGTATCACTTTGCTCCCCACCTGGCTTTTTTTTTTTTTTTCAATGACACCTTTTCACTGGTTCGTTTTGGGCCTTTGCTGCTTGAAGTCCAGCAGCCTCCTTGTCTGAGCATTATGGAGCTTTCTTTACAGCTTCATCACTATGCAAAAAGCCATAAATTACTGTGTTCCATCTCACATACCATCAAGTATCACACTTATATTCCCTCTGCTGAATAACTGGTTGGCTTACATAGACCAGTCAAATACCAGGAAATCCAGATGGCAGCAAGAATCTTGTAGACTACTCCCGCTGTTCATTTAAATTCTGGAGAAGTCACGTGAGGTATCACATTCTCTTGAAAGAAGTGTCTATCATCTCGGACATTCTAGAATAGCTCTTAATATTGTCATGAGTTTCTGGCTAGACTTTTTAGTATGCAAATTCAAATGATCTGAAATGATAGAACTTCAAGAATTTTTTTTCCCAGAATCGAAGTATGATGGAGTTACATAGGGAGAATCTTAATCTTAGTTATTCTATTCCATCTCACATCATGGTTGGGGGCAGTTAGAAGGGAGTATCTTTGGGGGACAATGGGTTCCGGTGTAGTCAGTAAGCTGGGCAGAGGAGCCATCAGGTATTGTCTGTTGTTGGGGGGGGGGATTCATGTGAACTCTTCCTTTCTTGTACCCTGCCACTAGTATTGTTGCTAAAATTGTTTGTTTTCTCATCCAAGTGACAAAATCAGCACACTTAATGAGGGATGAAGAGGGAGCAGCGACCTCAGAACAGGAGGAAGAAGAAGCAGAGCCTGCTGTCCTCCAGAAGAAAAAAACACTACCAGCCAACTTTGCATCATCTGTGAACTTCCTGGGCGTGTACTCTATCCCCTTGTCCAGATCACTGAGCAAGATATTAAACAGGACTGGGCCCAAGACTGAGCCTTGGGGACCAGCTGGATGAACTCTATTTCCCACCACTCTGTGGGCCTGGCCATCACCCAGTTTGTCACCCAGCAAACAGCCCACCCATGCAAACCATAAGCAGACAGTTTCTTCAGGAGAATGATGTGAGACTCATTGCAAAAAGGATCAGGGAGATGCCTAGGAAGAGTCTCAGGTGAATCCAGGAGACTATAGTGGAGGACTATTCAGTTTTCCAATCAATTTGCTTAAAAAACTCTACAAAACTGTAATAAACAAATAAACAAAAAAAGCAGACCAAACAAACACACAAAAAACCCCAACCAATAATCCCCAAAGAGACAAAAAAAGCCCCCCAAAAAACCCACCCAAAACTGAAAAGAAACCCCAAACCCAATACAAAGAATCAGGGTGAAGGTTTTTAGCAACTTTAGAAATAACAAAACAAAACAAAACAAAAAAACCCCAGAAAGTCACATTTCTAAAGGTGCTGTCCCAGCCTCTTCTCTCAGCAGGGTGGACATCCTGAAGTGGAGCCAGTTGGAAGAAAGCGGGACAGGGCAGCACCTGGGCCATTGTCACAGGACGGCCCTGTGGCTGCCCCATTGCCAAAACCTGGACACATAAATCAAACACAGGTATGCACATGTACTTAGACACAGCAAAAATATATTTGTCTGAAAAGAATACTGGTCCATTTCTATCACTGGAAAGAGCATAATGCCTCGTCTCAGCTTTCTTTTCAGTCATTACAAATGTTTCGAAAATAAAGGAGTGCAGAAAATGGAAATATCCAAGATCAACATGAAGACCAATAACAACGATACCATTTTTGAAACTGCATTGGGAATCCTCTGCAGAAATTGACTCAGAGCTCTAAGATTTACAAAAAAGACCAAGAGGATTGGAGTCAATACAACACAGTGTCTGGAGACTTCAGCTGGTTGCCTTGATTTCTCAAATATGATGGAGGAAGCACCTTAGCAACTACAGCTGCCAGTTCTCTCAGGGCCCTGACATGCCTCTGGGTGGGTGCCATGGTCTTGCATGCTCAGGTTCCTCAAGTGGTCTGAAAGCTGACCTGCTACTATGGGTTAGAGTCAAGTCCACCAGTCCAATAACCTGAGAGATGTGGAAATAGTGACTGGCAGTAAAAATTGAGACCAACACTTGTTGAGTACCTCAGCCTTCTCCTTGTCTGTTGTCACTAGTCCTGTCTGGCTTATGGGGGTGGGGGGGGGAATAGGGGAGGTGTGATAGGTTTCTTTTCATCTTTCTTTTCATTTCCCACTGAAATACCCGTAGGTGCCTTTATTATTCTTAGTTTTGGCATGCTTTTCCAAATTCAGCTTCAACTGAGCCTTAGCTATACTGATCCCATCCTCACACACTCATGTGTTACCACTGTATTTTTCCCATGATTTGCCTCGCTGTGTATCGTCTGCATATTACCTACTTGCATCACATCTATTAATTTTCAATAACCTTCTGGCTTTAACTTGTTTTCAAAAAAAACTTTTTTGAACCTTTTCACCTCAGAAATTCACCTGGGAAACCCCAAATCCCCAAAATTCACCCCGAAGTCCCCCCTGGGATGCTCAGCACTCACCTAGCATCCCCCAAAATTCCACAAATTCACCCCAAAATTCACGGGGGACCCCCAAATCCCAGGGCTTCACCCCACAATCCCACCTGCAACCCCCAAAATCCCTCAAATCACCCCCAAGACCCAGACCCCCAACACCTCCCAAATTCACCCCAAAATGTCTCCAATCCCCCTCGAAACCTGCCCAGATACCCCCAAATCCACCAAATTCATTCCAAGACCCATCTGGGACTCCCAAAAATCACCAAAATTCCCCGGAAAATCCACCTGCATTCCCCCAAATTCATCCCAAAATTCTCCCACGACTTCCAAATGCTCACCTGGATACCCCAAAATCGACAGAATTCGCCCCAAAATCCGCCTGGCATCCCCAAAACTCACCTGAGAACCTTAAAATTCACATGTATACCCTAAAATTCACCAAATTCACCCCAAAATTCCCCTGAGATCCCTAGAATTCCACAAATTCCCCCTAAAATTCAACTGGGACTCCCCACATTCCACAAATTCACCCCAAACCTCGCTACCCGGGATACCCAAAATTCCACAAATTCTCCCCCAAAATCAACCTGGGACCCCTCAAAACTCACCTGGATCTCCCCAAATCCCCGCCCCCTCCCCCCCCTTCACCTGGGGACCCCCAAATCCCCAGAATTCGACCCAAAATTCACCTGGGACCCCAAAACCCTCCAAATTCGCTCCAAAATGACTGGCAACTTTACACACTCCATTTTCCCACAAAAGGATCTAAAACCCTGTGTACTTCGTATACAAACTAAATGGAAAAAACCTTTCTATTCATTCTCAGCAAAAAGACTTCTTATTCCTCCTTCTTTTGGACAAAACTGCCTTCACTTTCAAACTTATTCTCTTGCTCACTTACCTGCATAATGCTTAGTCCCTGTTCTACATGCTCATTTTCTTCACTTTTACAAGGAATCCTCTCCTCATCTTCTTCTTCCTCTGCTTCAACATGCAAAAACAAACCAAAAATTGTCTCTTCTACAGAAAATGAGGGGAGAAAAGAACACAAATGAGAACCAATACCCTGCCAAGTAGAAATTTCTTCTGTATTTCAGTGATTGATAAGCAGAAAAAATTAATTTCATCTGGGGAAAGAAAGACATTCTAGGAAAATTCAGACTGCTATCTTGCCCCAGGTAAAACATTTACCATGGCCTTAGCGTTAATCAACTTGTGAACATCAGCTGCCAAGAGGAAGGATATTTTCCTCCAGTTTCACACAATACTTGGTCAGTACATCTGCTATCTGTGCAATCAAACAATACAGAAAAGCAACAACAATGAAAAGTAGAACTCAAATATCAATTTCCCAAGTTAAAATCTACATGAACAAGACAATTTTTCCATTCAAGTGAATTCGATTTAATTAATTCATTAACTACATAAGTAGCATTCTCACGTTCAAGAATAGAATTAAAAGAATCAACGTTGCTTCTTCTGAGACATTGAAGCCTGAGTAGATCCCAACTTCAAATCTAGTAGGACGCCATGAAAGCAATACCTGCTACATTTAGTACATGTAAACTACAAAGACATCTAGAACAGCTCTAAAAGATGAACAAACCCATGAACTTTGAAGGAGACGCTAGCAAGAAATGTGGAAATAGGCTTTATCTGCCCAGTGCTTTTCCCAAAAGCACGGGCACTCCTTGGCGTCAGTGAGAGCCTCTGTCTCATTACTCAGCAGCTGGCTTAGGGTAAAAAAGGATGCATGCAATCACTTCATTCCTGTTCATGACATAAACTTACTGCATCATCATGGAAGCCATTTACTTGGAAATATAGCCTAAAAAATAGGTGTCAGACTGGGTACATATCTAGATTGCTATGAGCAAAACCAATTTCTTTTTAACAGGAAAGCCATACAATATGCCTGCCATGGCAAATATTAGTCTACACTGCACTTCAACGGGCAGTGAGCAGTTCATGACACCAAATTTACGTTTGGCAAGGAGACAGTCTATTTATTACAAGCCCCTAGTTCTAGAACCAAGAATTCAGGAGTTGCTCATTCCCAATGAAAATCTGTCCATTTCATACCTTTGGGGTTTTATGCTTCTGTTCTTTACCTGTCTTGAGTGTGGCTTTCTTGTGAAGTCACTGATGGGTGTTTTTCCAACATATTTCTGCTGATTACACGCTAATTGCATGGCATCAGCAGACATCTCTGAATGTCTCTTGAAAGTATGCTTTTTACTCTTCCTAGAGGACCTTGTCTTCTTCTTTCCTTCACCCAAAAGGTGGGCTAAGTGAGCCTTCAAAGAACCATCATCTCAACAATTAGAATTCTTTCAAACCTACTGAATGGAGAACAGAGACAAAAAAATTTTAAAAAGACTAGTACGCGAAAGACAGCAGAAGAGAAAGGTAAAATAATGAATCCTACATGCCACATACATAACTCTCTTCATTCAAGGCTATTTTCCAAATGAGAAAAAAAAAAAAAAGATCATCTTTTCCTCAGAGAGGAAAAGTGGAGTAACTGGATTGTGTTGCCTTGCTTACAGTTACCAGAAGAGTTAACAGCAGTGTTGAAAACTCCTGAAGCTGGCTAACTACACCTCTAAATGTTTTACTACTGTGTTATGATTCTGTCTTCAGTTAATAGAACCCGATATACAACAAAGAGATGGGAGCACATGGAGATGCATTGGAGAGCCTACGCTGGAGGTAACACATTCATTTTTTACTCAAACAAATCCAAATTAGAAATGTTGAAAATTACCTGGGGCCATTTCAACAGCCAGCAAACTGACTAACACAACCAACTTTTTGCTTTTATTCAATCCTTTGCTTGTTTTACCTGGGCCTTGAAGATCTGTCTGCAGCCTTCCTCTCTGCAAATATATCACACTCGTCCTATTGAGAACCCATGGCTCATCACAACTGCTTCGCCACACCTGCTTCCAGAAGAACTGGCAACTACAAGCTGGGAGCCAAGAGATACAACACTTCACTTGGAAAAGGGCCTTCCATGAATCCTAGAATCCCAGAATGGTTTGGACTAGAAGAGACCTTAGAGACAGATTATCTTCTTCCCACATCCTGACATGGGCAGGGACACTTTTCCACTAGTCCAGGTTGCTCCATGTCCGCTCCAGCCTGGCCCTGGACACATCCTGCCATGGGGCTCCCACACAGCCTCTTTGAGCAACATGTGCCAGGCCTCAGCACCCACCCAAGGAAGAATTCCTTTCCAATATCCCAGCTACCGCAGCCCTCTGGCAGTTTGAAGCTATTCCCCCTCGTCCTGCGAGTCCAGACCCTTTTCCAAAGTCCCTCCACAGCTATCTAGGAGCCCCAGCAGGCACTGCAAGGGGCTCGAAGGTCTCCCTGGAGCCTTCTGTTCTCCAGATTGGACACCCTCAGCTCTCCCAGACTGTCCTAGAGCAAAGAAGCTCCACCTTTCAAAGCACCTTAGACGCCTCCTACCGGCCAAACTCGATGGCAACGCTGGCCTTCCGGGCCCTACGGATATCGCTTCCGGTGTCGCTCGGGGTCACTCCCGGCTCTCTCCCCGCCCCCCATGGGGCCCTCAGGCGATGCTGCTCCGACGCCGCTCCTGCCGCTGTCAGACCAACGGGAGGGCGGGGGGCCAGCCCAGCCTCATCCACAATCCACAGTGTCCTCGGCGGCTGCTGCGGGCTCATGGAGGCCCACACACCCGGAAGCAGAGCTCCCAACACAGAGGATCATAGCCCCACATTTGTGTTCGTCTCTGCACAAGGCAGGCCAGACTTGCCATGCCCAGACTTTTCAGTTCAGCACGAGAATGAGAATGCACCTGCGCCATGGGGGAGGAAACCGCTAAAGACTCCCTCATACCTGGACCCTCAACTTAATGCCTAGGCATATGCCATTCCTAAAGCTGCACTAAAGTATTTTCCCTTGTGGGTAAGAAATGCCATTGTTCAGGTGTGCAGCTAAAGGCGCAGCACAGGGAGGCCAGGGCAAAAGCTGGGCAAGTGCCCGTACTCACTCCTTCGCTGTGCTGTACTCCGCGCAGCTAGAGCGAAGCGAGAAGGACGCGAGGAAGAAGAAGCCGTTCTTAAAGTAGCCCCCTGGCAGCAGCCCTGAAAGGACGCATAACACACGGCGTCTCGCTGCCCTCCGTTCTACATACTCGCGGCTCCCTCTGCCGACTTGCAAAAGTTGCTACCAGAGCAGAGGCGGCCAGATTGAAGAGGCAGTGCCTAGGTTCACCTTCTCCTTACTAACTGCACGTAAGCCACGTCCAGGTCCTCGCTGCACTCTGGATTTCCCCTCTCCGCGGCACTTAGCGTGGTGCTGTGTGCAACTCGGCGCCTAGAAGCGACCGCCAATGCTTTCCCAGCAGGCTGCAAGGGAACCAAGGAGCAGCACAAGCAGCAGCGCTTCAGCTTGCTCCTTCCGACTGCTAAGGGCACTTGGGAAGGCAAGCGAGAGTCAACCACCTTCCTCTCCTAGTAGCCTGTAACGTGGTGCACACAAACACGGCTCTTGTGCCGCTTCGTTCACCGCTCTCTCCCTCGCCCTCGCCTGGCGCCGCTTTCACTTCCCGGCGGCCAGAAGCCCCTGCAGGGGCGCCACATAGCCAGCAGTGTGCCGGCAGCCAAGAGCTAGAGAACGCTGCTTCTGCCCAAGCCCGCCTAGGGCGTGCACCTTTGTTCTCAGAGCTCCGTGCAACAGTCTGCCTCTCTCGCACTTCGAACGGAAAACGAAAGATTTTCGCCTACGCCCTTCACAGAGATCCGTTGCCAGAACTAGAATGACTTGTAGCCGGAGCTCACCCCCGCCGCGAGGAAGCTGCTCTTAGCACCGCATTGCAGGGACACGTCTCGCTTCTTGACTACGTGCTTAGTGCTCTCCGAATTCGCTGCTAGCCCCACGGTCCTTCTCAGCTGCAAGAAGCAGCGCTCGCAGTACATAGATCTTCGCAAGGACCGAAGACCCGGAGGGACATATCGCACACGAAAATGTACGAGGACAGAGACGTGTTCTACATTGTCCTTTCTCGTCATCCAGTTTGTACATCTGCTTCCTTTGCTGTTAGGAATCGCTCCTTGAAAGACGAGCGAGAGCGTCTTTCTGGGTGCACTGCACTGAGTGAGTGCTCGCTAGGGTCTTTGCACTCGGAGCCAAGGCAAGAGGGCGTGCTTGCTCGCAGAACTGAGAACACGCTTTTGGGCAGAGCTGAAACTGACCGCTGCAGTTCAGCTCTCTCCGGACGGCAGAAGGCGAAGAACGAAGCCGCTTGCGAGCGGCGCTGTGCAGCGAAGAGCACACGAGTGAGTGCTCGCTAGTGACTATGCATTCGGAGCCAAGGCAAAAGGGCGTGCTTGCCAGCTGAACTGAGAACACGCTGTTGGGCAGAGCTGAAACTGACCGCTGGAGTTCAGCTCCTTCCGAATGCTAAGGGCACTTGCGAAGGAAAGCGAGAGTCAACCACCTTCCTCTCCTAGTAGCCTGTATCGTGGTGCACACAAGCACGGCTCTTGTGCCGCTTCGTTCACCGCCCTCTCCCTCCCCCTCGCCTGGCGCCGCTTTCACTTCCCGGCGGCCAGAAGCCGCTGCAGGGGCGCCCCACCGGAGCAGTGTGCTCGCAGCCAAGAGCTAGAGAACGCTGCTTCTGCCCAAGCCCGCCTAGGACGTGCACCTTTGTTCTCAGAGCTCCGTGCAACAGTCTGCCTCTCTGGCAGTTCGAATGGAAAACGAAAGCTTTTCGCCTACGCCCTTCACAGAGATCCGTTGCCAGGACGAGAATGACTTGTAGCCGGAGCTCGCCCCCGCCGCGAGGAAGCTGCTCTTAGCACCGCATTGCAGGGACACGTCTCGCTTCTTGACTACGTGCTTAGTGCTCTCCGAATTCGCTGCTAGCCCCACGGCCCTTCTCAGCTGCAAGTAGCAGCGCTCGCAGTACATAGAGCTTCGCAAGGACCGAAGACCCGGAGGGACATATCTCACACGAAAATGTGACAGGACAGAGACGTGTTCTACATTGTCCCTTCTCGTCATCCAGTTTGTGCTTCTGCTGCTTCTGCTGTTAGGAATTGCTCCTTGAAAGACGAGCGAGAGCGTCTTTCTGGGTGCATTGCACTGAGTGAGTGCTCGCTTGGGACTTTGCACTCGGAGCCAAGGCAACAGGGCGTGCTTGCCAGCAGAACTGAGAACACGCTTTTGGGCAGAGCTGAAACTGACCGCTGGAGTTCAGCTCTCTCCGGACGGCAGACGCCGAAGAACGAAGCCGCTTGCGAGCGGCGCAGTGCAGCGAAGAGCACACGAGCAGTCAAAGAGATCCTTCACAATCGCTTTCACTTCTCAGTGCTCTTGCTGCTTGGAAAAGCAGCTCACAGCCTTTCCACGCCAGGGCAAGAGCTGGGGCAGACCCCGTCCTCACTCCTTCGCGGTGCTGTACTCCATGCAGCTAGAGCGAAGCGAGAAGGACGCGAGGAAGAAGAAGCCGTTCTTAAAGTAGCCCCCTGGCAGCAGCCCTGAAAGGACGCATAACACACGGCGTCTCGCTGCCCTCCGTTCTACATACTCGCGGCTCCCTCTGCCGACTTGCAAAAGTTGCTACCAGAGCAGAGGCGGCCAGATTGAAGAGGCAGTGTCTTGGTTCACCTTCTCCTTACAGCACGTAAGCCACGTTCAGGTCTTCGCTGCACTCTGGATTTCCCTTCTCCGCGGCACTTACCGTGGTGCTCTGTGCAACTCGGCGCCTAGAAGCGACCGCCAATGCTTTCCCAGCAGGCTGCAAGGGAACCAAGGAGCAGCACAAGCAGCAGTGCTTCAGCTTGTTCCTTCTTACTGCTAAGGGCACCTGGGAAGGCAAGCGAGGGTCAACCACCTTCCTCTCCTAGTAGCCTGTAACGTGGTGCACACAAACACGGCTCTTGTGCCGCTTCGTTCACCGCCCTCGCCCACGCCTACGCCTGGCTCCGCTTTCACTTGCCGGAGGCCAGAAGACGCTGCAGGGGCGCCACATAGCCAGCAGTGTGCCGGCAGCCAAGAGCTAGAGAACGCTGCTTCTGCCCAAGCCCGCCTAGGCGCGTGCACCTTTGTTCTCAGAGCTCCGTGCAACAGTCTGCCTCTCTCGCAGTTCGAATGGAAAACGAAAGCTTTTCGCCTACGCCCTTCACAGAGATCCGTTGCCAGGACGAGAATGACTTGTAGCCGGAGCTCGCCCCCGCCGCGAGGAAGCTGCTCTTAGCACCGCATTGCAGGGACACGTCTCGCTTCTTGACTACGTGCTTAGCGCTCTCCGAATTCGCTGCTAGCCCCACGGCCCTTCTCAGCGGCAAGTAGCAGCGCTCGCAGTACATAGAGCTTCGCAAGGACCGAAGACCCGGAGGGAAGTATCGCACACGAAAATGTGACAGGACAGAGAAGTGTTCTACATTTTCCCTTCTCGTTATCCACTTTGTGTTTCTGCTGCTTCTGCTGTTAGGAATCGCTCCTTGAAAGACGAGCGAGAGCGTCCTTCCGGGTGCATTGCACTGAGTGAGTGCTCGCTAGTGACTATGCACTCGGAGCCAAGGCAAAAGGGCGTGCTTGCCAGCTGAACTGAGAACACGCTGTTGGGCAGAGCTGAAACTGACCGCTGGAGTTCAGCTCCTTCCGAATGCTAAGGGCACTTGCGAAGGAAAGCGAGAGTCAACCACCTTCCTCTCCTAGTAGCCTGTAACGTGGTGCACACAAACACGGCTCTTGTGCCGCTTCGTTCACCGCTCTCTCCCTCGCCCTCGCCTGGCGCCTCTTTCACTTCCCGGCGGCCAGAAGCCGCTGCAGGGGCGCCACATAGCCAGCAGTGTGCCGGCAGCCAAGAGCACGAAAACGCTGCTTCTGCCCAAGCCCGCCTAGGCGCGTGCACCTTTGTTCTCAGAGCTCCGTGCAACAGTCTGCCTCTCTCGCAGTTCGAATGGAAAACGAAAGCTTTTCGCCTACGCCCTTCACAGAGATCCGTTGCCAGGACGAGAATGACTTGTAGCCGGAGCTCGCCCCCGCCGCGAGGAAGCTGCTCTTAGCACCGCATTGCAGGGACACGTCTCGCTTCTTGACTACGTGCTTAGCGCTCTCCGAATTCGCTGCTAGCCCCACGGTCTTTCTCAGCTGCAAGTAGCAGCGCTCGCAGTACATAGAGCTGCGCAAGGACCGAAGACCCGGAGGGAAGTATCGCACACGAAAATGTGACAGGACAGAGAAGTGTTCTACATTTTCCCTTCTCGTTATCCACTTTGTGTTTCTGCTGCTTCTGCTGTTAGGAATCGCTCCTTGAAAGACGAGCGAGAGCGTCTTTCTGGGTGCATTGCACTGAGTGCTCGCTAGTGACTATGCACTCGGAGCCAAGGCAAAAGGGCGTGCTTGCCAGCTGAACTGAGAACACGCTGTTGGGCAGAGCTGAAACTGACCGCTGGAGTTCAGCTCCTTCCGAATGCTAAGGGCACTTGGGAAGGCAAGCGAGAGTCAACCACCTTCCTCTCCTAGTAGCCTGTAACGTGGTGCACACAAGCACGGCTCTTGTGCCGCTTCGTTCACCGCTCTCTCCCTCGCCCTCGCCTGGCGCCGCTTTCACTTCCCGGCGGCCAGAAGCCGCTGCAGGGGCGCCACATAGCCAGCAGTGTGCCGGCAGCCAAGAGCTAGAGAACGCTGCTTCTGCCCAAGCCCGCCTAGGGCGTGCACCTTTGTTCTCAGAGCTCCGTGCAACAGTCTGCCTCTCTGGCAGTTCGAATGGAAAACGAAAGCTTTTCGCCTACGCCCTTCACAGAGATCCGTTGCCAGGACGAGAATGACTTGTAGCCGGAGCTCGCCCCCGCCGCGAGGAAGCTGCTCTTAGCACCGCATTGCAGGGACACGTCTCGCTTCTTGACTACGTGCTTAGTGCTCTCCGAATTCGCTGCTAGCCCCACGGCCCTTCTCAGCTGCAAGTAGCAGCGCTCGCAGTACATAGAGCTTCGCAAGGACCGAAGACCCGGAGGGACATATCTCACACGAAAATGTGACAGGACAGAGACGTGTTCTACATTGTCCCTTCTCGTCATCCAGTTTGTGCTTCTGCTGCTTCTGCTGTTAGGAATTGCTCCTTGAAAGACGAGCGAGAGCGTCTTTCTGGGTGCATTGCACTGAGTGAGTGCTCGCTTGGGACTTTGCACTCGGAGCCAAGGCAACAGGGCGTGCTTGCCAGCAGAACTGAGAACACGCTTTTGGGCAGAGCTGAAACTGACCGCTGGAGTTCAGCTCTCTCCGGACGGCAGACGCCGAAGAACGAAGCCGCTTGCGAGCGGCGCAGTGCAGCGAAGAGCACACGAGCAGTCAAAGAGATCCTTCACAATCGCTTTCACTTCTCAGTGCTCTTGCTGCTTGGAAAAGCAGCTCACAGCCTTTCCACGCCAGGGCAAGAGCTGGGGCAGACCCCGTCCTCACTCCTTCGCGGTGCTGTACTCCATGCAGCTAGAGCGAAGCGAGAAGGACGCGAGGAAGAAGAAGCCGTTCTTAAAGTAGCCCCCTGGCAGCAGCCCTGAAAGGACGCATAACACACGGCGTCTCGCTGCCCTCCGTTCTACATACTCGCGGCTCCCTCTGCCGACTTGCAAAAGTTGCTACCAGAGCAGAGGCGGCCAGATTGAAGAGGCAGTGTCTTGGTTCACCTTCTCCTTACAGCACGTAAGCCACGTTCAGGTCTTCGCTGCACTCTGGATTTCCCTTCTCCGCGGCACTTACCGTGGTGCTCTGTGCAACTCGGCGCCTAGAAGCGACCGCCAATGCTTTCCCAGCAGGCTGCAAGGGAACCAAGGAGCAGCACAAGCAGCAGTGCTTCAGCTTGTTCCTTCTTACTGCTAAGGGCACCTGGGAAGGCAAGCGAGAGTCAACCACCTTCCTCTCCTAGTAGCCTGTAACGTGGTGCACACAAACACGGCTCTTGTGCCGCTTCGTTCACCGCCCTCGCCCACGCCTACGCCTGGCTCCGCTTTCACTTGCCGGAGGCCAGAAGACGCTGCAGGGGCGCCACATAGCCAGCAGTGTGCCGGCAGCCAAGAGCTAGAGAACGCTGCTTCTGCCCAAGCCCGCCTAGGCGCGTGCACCTTTGTTCTCAGAGCTCCGTGCAACAGTCTGCCTCTCTCGCAGTTCGAATGGAAAACGAAAGCTTTTCGCCTACGCCCTTCACAGAGATCCGTTGCCAGGACGAGAATGACTTGTAGCCGGAGCTCGCCCCCGCCGCGAGGAAGCTGCTCTTAGCACCGCATTGCAGGGACACGTCTCGCTTCTTGACTACGTGCTTAGCGCTCTCCGAATTCGCTGCTAGCCCCACGGCCCTTCTCAGCGGCAAGTAGCAGCGCTCGCAGTACATAGAGCTTCGCAAGGACCGAAGACCCGGAGGGAAGTATCGCACACGAAAATGTGACAGGACAGAGAAGTGTTCTACATTTTCCCTTCTCGTTATCCACTTTGTGTTTCTGCTGCTTCTGCTGTTAGGAATCGCTCCTTGAAAGACGAGCGAGAGCGTCCTTCCGGGTGCATTGCACTGAGTGAGTGCTCGCTAGTGACTATGCACTCGGAGCCAAGGCAAAAGGGCGTGCTTGCCAGCTGAACTGAGAACACGCTGTTGGGCAGAGCTGAAACTGACCGCTGGAGTTCAGCTCCTTCCGAATGCTAAGGGCACTTGCGAAGGAAAGCGAGAGTCAACCACCTTCCTCTCCTAGTAGCCTGTAACGTGGTGCACACAAACACGGCTCTTGTGCCGCTTCGTTCACCGCTCTCTCCCTCGCCCTCGCCTGGCGCCGCTTTCACTTCCCGGCGGCCAGAAGCCGCTGCAGGGGCGCCACATAGCCAGCAGTGTGCCGGCAGCCAAGAGCACGAAAACGCTGCTTCTGCCCAAGCCCGCCTAGGCGCGTGCACCTTTGTTCTCAGAGCTCCGTGCAACAGTCTGCCTCTCTCGCAGTTCGAATGGAAAACGAAAGCTTTTCGCCTACGCCCTTCACAGAGATCCGTTGCCAGGACGAGAATGACTTGTAGCCGGAGCTCGCCCCCGCCGCGAGGAAGCTGCTCTTAGCACCGCATTGCAGGGACACGTCTCGCTTCTTGACTACGTGCTTAGCGCTCTCCGAATTCGCTGCTAGCCCCACGGTCTTTCTCAGCTGCAAGTAGCAGCGCTCGCAGTACATAGAGCTGCGCAAGGACCGAAGACCCGGAGGGAAGTATCGCACACGAAAATGTGACAGGACAGAGAAGTGTTCTACATTTTCCCTTCTCGTTATCCACTTTGTGTTTCTGCTGCTTCTGCTGTTAGGAATCGCTCCTTGAAAGACGAGCGAGAGCGTCTTTCTGGGTGCATTGCACTGAGTGCTCGCTAGTGACTATGCACTCGGAGCCAAGGCAACAGGGCGTGCTTGCCAGCTGAACTGAGAACACGCTGTTGGGCAGAGCTGAAACTGACCGCTGGAGTTCAGCTCCTTCCGAATGCTAAGGGCACTTGGGAAGGCAAGCGAGAGTCAACCACCTTCCTCTCCTAGTAGCCTGTAACGTGGTGCACACAAGCACGGCTCTTGTGCCGCTTCGTTCACCGCTCTCTCCCTCGCCCTCGCCTGGCGCCGCTTTCACTTCCCGGCGGCCAGAAGCCGCTGCAGGGGCGCCACATAGCCAGCAGTGTGCCGGCAGCCAAGAGCTAGAGAACGCTGCTTCTGCCCAAGCCCGCCTAGGGCGTGCACCTTTGTTCTCAGAGCTCCGTGCAACAGTCTGCCTCTCTCGCACTTCGAACGGAAAACGAAAGCTTTTCGCCTACGCCCTTCACAGAGATCCGTTGCCAGAACGAGAATGACTTGTAGCCGGAGCTCGCCCCCGCCGCGAGGAAGCTGCTCTTAGCACCGCATTGCAGGGACACGTCTCGCTTCTTGACTACGTGCTTAGCGCTCTCCGAATTCGCTGCTAGCCCCACGGTCCTTCTCAGCTGCAAGTAGCAGCGCTCGCAGTACATAGATCTTCGCAAGGACCGAAGACCCGGAGGGACATATCGCACACGAAAATGTACAAGGACAGAGACGTGTTCTACATTGTCCTTTCTCGTCATCCAGTTTGTACATCTGCTTCCTTTGCTGTTAGGAATCGCTCCTTGAAAGACAAGCGAGAGCGTCTTTCTGGTTGCACTGCACTGAGTGCTCGCTAGGGTCTTTGCACTCGGAGCCAAGGCAAGAGGGCGTGCTTGCTCGCAGAACTGAGAACACGCTGTTGGGCAGAGCTGAAACTGACCGCTGGAGTTCAGCTCTCTCCGGACAGCAGAAGGCGAAGAACGAAGCCGCTTGCGAGCGGCGCAGTGCAGCGAAGAGCACACGAGTGAGTGCTCGCTAGTGACTATGCACTCGGAGCCAAGGCAACAGGGCGTGCTTGCCAGCTGAACTGAGAACACGCTGTTGGGCAGAGCTGAAACTGACCGCTGGAGTTCAGCTCCTTCCGACTGCTAAGGGCACCTGGGAAGGCAAGCGAGAGTCAACCACCTTCCTCTCCTAGTAGCCTGTAACGTGGTGCACAAAAACACAGCTCTTGTGCCGCTTCGTTCACCGCCCTCGCCCACGCCTACGCCTGGCTCCGCTTTCACTTGCCGGCGGCCAGAAGACGCTGCAGGGGCGCCACATATCCAGCAGTGTGCCGGCAGCCAAGAGCTCGAGAACGCTGCTTCTGCCCAAGCCCGCCTAGGGCGTGCACCCTTGTTCTCAGAGCTCCGTGCAACAGTCTGCCTCTCTCGCAGTTCGAATGGAAAACGAAAGCTTTTCGCCTACGCCCTTCACAGAGATCCGTTGCCAGGACGTGAATGCTTTGTGGCTGGAGCTCACGCCCGCCGCGAGGAAGCTGCTATGAACACCGCATTGCAGGGACACGTCTCGCTTCTTGACTTCGTGCTTAGCGCTCTCCGAATTCGCCTCTAGCTCCACGGTCCTTCCCAGCTACAAGTAGCAGCGCTCGCAGTACATAGAGCTTCGCAAGGACCGAAGACCCGGAGGGAAGTATCGCACACGAAAATGTGCCGGGACAGAGACGTGTTCTACATTGTCCCTTCTCGTCATCCAGTTTGTGCCTCTGCTGCTTCTGCTGTTAGGAATCGCTCCTTGCAAGACGAGCGAGAGCGTCTTTCTGGGTGCATTGCACTGAGTCGAGTGCTCGCTCGGGACTTTGCACTCGGAGCCAAGGCAAGAGGGCGTGCTTGCCCGCGGAACTGAGAACACGCTGTTGGGCAGAGCTGAAACTGATCGCCGGAGTTCAGCTCTCGCCGGACGGCAGACGCCGAAGAACGAAGCCGCTTGCGAGCGGCGCAGTGCAGCGAAGAGCACACGAGCAGCCAAAGAGCTCCTTCACAATCGCTTTCACTTCTCTGTGCTCTTGCTGCTTGGAAAAGCAGCACACAGCCGTTGCACGCCAGGGCAAAAGCTGGGACAGTGCCCGTCCTCACTCCTTCGCTGTGCTGTACTCCATGCAGCTAGAGCGAAGCGAGAATGACGCGAGGAAGTAAAAAGCGTTCTTAAAGTAGCCCCCTGGCAGCAGCCCTGAAAGGGCGCATAACACACGGCGTCTCGCTGCCCTCCGTTCTACATACTCGCGGCTCCCTTTGCCGAGTTGCAAAAGTTGCTACCAGGGCAGAGGCGGCCAGATTGAAGAAGCAGTGCCTTGGTTAACCTTCTCCTTAATGCACGTAAGCCACGTCCAGCTCCTCGCTGCACTCTGGATTTCCCTTCTCCGAGGCACTTACCGTGGTGCTGTGTGCAACTCGGCGCCTAGAAGCGACCGCCAAAGCTTTCCAGGCGGGCTGCAAGGGAACCACGGAGCAGCACAAGCAGCAGTGCTTCAACTTGCTCCTTCCGACTGCTAAGGGCACTTGGAAAGGCAAGTGAGAGTCAACAACCTCCCTCTCCTAGTAGCCTGTAACGTGGTGCACACAAGCACGGGACTAGTGCCGCTTCGTTCACCGCCATCGTCTAAGCGTGGAGCTGCTTTCACTTCCCGGCGGCCAGAAGCCGCTGCAAGGGCGCCACACAACCACAAGTGCGCCGGCAGCAAAGAGCACGAAAACGCTGCTTCTGCCCAAGCCCGCCTAGGGCGTGCACCCTTGTTCTCAGAGCTCCGTGCAGCAGTCTGCCTCTCTCGCAGTTCGAATGGAAAACGAAAGCTTTTCGCTTACGCCCTTCACAGAGATCCGTTGCCAGGACGAGAATGCTTTGTGGCCGGAGCTCGGGCCCGCCGCGAGGAAGCTGCTATTAGGACCGCATTGCAGGGACACGTCTCGCTTCTTGACTTCGTGCTTAGCGCTCTCCGAATTCGCCGCTAGCTCCACGGTCCTTCTCAGCTGCAAGTAGCAGCGCTCGCAGTACATAGAGCTTCGCAAGGACCGAAGACCCGGAGGGAAGTATCGCACACGAAAATGTGCCGGGACAGAGACGTGTTCTACATTGTCCCTTCTCGTCATCCAGTTTGTGCCTCTGCTGCTTCTGCTGTTAGGAATCGCTCGTTGAAAGACGAGCGAGAGCGTCTTTCTGGGTGCATTGCACTGAGTGAGTGCTCGCTCGGGACTTTGCACTCGGGGCCAAGGCAAGAGGGCGTGCTTGCCCGCAGAACTGAGAACACGCTGTTGGGCAGAGCTGAAACTGACCGCCGGAGTTCAGCTCTCTCCGGACGGCAGAAGGCGAAGAACGAAGCCGCTTGCGAGCGGCGCAGTGCAGCGAAGAGCTCTCCGAATTCGCCGCTAGCTCCACGGTCCTTCCCAGCTGCAAGTAGCAGCGCTCGCAGTACATAGAGCTGCGCAAGGACCGAAGACCCGGAGGGAAGTATCGCACACGAAAATGTGCCGGGACAGAGACGTGTTCTACATTGTCCCTTCTCGTCATCCAGTTTGTGCCTCTGCTGCTTCTGCTGTTAGGAATCGCTCCTTGCAAGACGAGCGAGAGCGTCTTTCTGGGTGCATTGCACTGAGTCGAGTGCTCGCTCGGGACTTTGCACTCGGAGCCAAGGCAAGAGGGCGTGCTTGCCCGCGGAACTGAGAACACGCTGTTGGGCAGAGCTGAAACTGATCGCCGGAGTTCAGCTCTCTCCGGACGGCAGAAGGCGAAGAACGAAGCCGCTTGCGAGCGGCGCAGTGCAGCGAAGAGCACACGAGCAGCCAAAGAGCTCCTTCACAATCGCTTTCACTTCTCTGTGCTCTTGCTGCTTGGAAAAGCAGCACACAGCCGTTGCACGCCAGGGCAAAAGCTGGGACAGTGCCCGTCCTCACTCCTTCGCTGTGCTGTACTCCATGCAGCTAGAGCGAAGCGAGAATGACGCGAGGAAGTAAAAAGCGTTCTTAAAGTAGCCCCCTGGCAGCAGCCCTGAAAGGGCGCATAACACACGGCGTCTCGCTGCCCTCCGTTCTACATACTCGCGGCTCCCTTTGCCGAGTTGCAAAAGTTGCTACCAGAGCAGAGGCGGCCAGATTGAAGAAGCAGTGCCTTGGTTAACCTTCTCCTTAATGCACGTAAGCCACGTCCAGCTCCTCGCTGCACTCTGGATTTCCCTTCTCCGAGGCACTTACCGTGGTGCTGTGTGCAACTCGGCGCCTAGAAGCGACCGCCAAAGCTTTCCAGGCGGGCTGCAAGGGAACCACGGAGCAGCACAAGCAGCAGTGCTTCAGCTTGCTCCTTCCGACTGCTAAGGGCACTTGGAAAGGCAAGTGAGAGTCAACAACCTCCCTCTCCTAGTAGCCTGTAACGTGGTGCACACAAGCACGGGACTAGTGCCGCTTCGTTCACCGCCATCGTCTAAGCGTGGAGCCGCTTTCACTTGCCGGCGGCCAGAAGCCGCTGCAAGGGCGCCACACAACCACAAGTGCGCCGGCAGCCAAGAGCTAGAGAACGCTGCTTCTGCCCAAGCCCGCCTAGGGCGTGCACCCTTGTTCTCAGAGCTCCGTGCAGCAGTCTGCCTCTCTCGCAGTTCGAATGGAAAACGAAAGCTTTTCGCCTACGCCCGTCACAGAGATCCGTTGCCAGGACGAGAATGCTTTGTGGCCGGAGCTCGGGCCCGCCGCGAGGAAGCTGCTATTAGGACCGCATTGCAGGGACACGTCTCGCTTCTTGACTTCGTGCTTAGCGCTCTCCGAATTCGCCGCTAGCTCCACGGTCCTTCTCAGCTGCAAGAAGCAGCGCTCGCAGTACATAGAGCTTCGCAAGGCCCGAAGACCCGGAGGGAAGTATCGCACACGAAAATGTGCCGGGACAGAGAAGTGTTCTACATTGTCCCTTCTCGTCATCCAGTTTGTACCTCTGCTGCTTCTGCTGTTAGGAATCGCTCCTTGAAAGACGATCGAGAGCGTCTTTCTGGGTGCATTGCACTGAGTCGAGTGCTGGCTCGGGACTTTGCACTCGGAGCCAAGGCAAGAGGGCGTGCTTGCCCGCAGAACTGAGAACACGCTGTTGGGCAGAGCTGAAACTGACCGCCGGAGTTCAGCTCTCTCCGGACGGCAGAAGGCGAAGAACGAAGCCGCTTGCGAGCGGCGCAGTGCAGCGAAGAGCACACGAGCAGCCAAAGAGATCCTTCACAATCGCTTTCACTTCTCTGTGCTCTTGCTGCTTGGAAAAGCAGCACACAGCCGTTGCACGCCAGGGCAAAAGCTGGGACAGTGCCCGTCCTCACTCCTTCGCTGTGCTGTACTCCATGCAGCTAGAGCGAAGCGAGAATGACGCGAGGAAGTAAAAAGCGTTCTTAAAGTAGCCCCCTGGCAGCAGCCCTGAAAGGGCGCATAACACACGGCGTCTCGCTGCCCTCCGTTCTACATACTCGCGGCTCCCTTTGCCGAGTTGCAAAAGTTGCTACCAGAGCAGAGGCGGCCAGATTGAAGAAGCAGTGCCTTGGTTAACCTTCTCCTTAATGCACGTAAGCCACGTCCAGCTCCTCGCTGCACTCTGGATTTCCCTTCTCCGAGGCACTTACCGTGGTGCTGTGTGCAACTCGGCGCCTAGAAGCGACCGCCAAAGCTTTCCAGGCGGGCTGCAAGGGAACCACGGAGCAGCACAAGCAGCAGTGCTTCAACTTGCTCCTTCCGACTGCTAAGGGCACTTGGAAAGGCAAGTGAGAGTCAACAACCTCCCTCTCCTAGTAGCCTGTAACGTGGTGCACACAAGCACGGGACTAGTGCCGCTTCGTTCACCGCCCTCGCCCACGCCTGGCACTGCTTTCACTTGCCGGCGGCCAGAAGCCGCTGCAAGGGCGCCACACAACCACAAGTGCGCCGGCAGCCAAGAGCTAGAGAACGCTGCTTCTGCCCAAGCCCGCCTAGGGCGTGCACCCTTGTTCTCAGAGCTCCGTGCAACAGTCTGCCTCTCTCGCAGTTCGAATGGAAAACGAAAGCTTTTCGCCTACGCCCGTCACAGAGATCCGTTGCCAGGACGTGAATGCTTTGTGGCCGGAGCTCGCGCCCGCCGCGAGGAAGCTGCTATTAGCACCGCATTGCAGGGACACGTCTCGCTTCTTGACTTCGTGCTTAGCGCTCTCCGAATTCGCCGCTAGCTCCACGGTCCTTCTCAGCTGCAAGTAGCAGCGCTCGCAGTACATAGAGCTGCGCAAGGACCGACGACCCGGAGGGAAGTATCGCACACTAAAATGTGCCGGGACAGAGACGTGTTCTACATTGTCCCTTCTCGTCATCCAGTTTGTGCCTCTGCTGCTTCTGCTGTTAGGAATCGCTCCTTGAAAGATGAGCGAGAGCGTCTTTCTGGGTGCATTGCACTGAGTCGAGTGCTCGCTCGGGACTTTGCACTCGGAGCCAAGGCAAGAGGGCGTGCTTGCCCGCGGAACTGAGAACACGCTGTTGGGCAGAGCTGAAACTGACCGCCGGAGTTCAGCTCTCTCCGGACGGCAGAAGGCGAAGAACGAAGCCGCTTGCGAGCGGCGCAGTGCAGCGAAGAGCTCTCCGAATTCGCCGCTAGCTCCACGGTCCTTCTCAGCTGCGAGTAGCAGCGCTCGCAGTACATAGAGCTTCGCAAGGCCCGAAGACCCGGAGGGAAGAATCGCACACTAAAATGTGCCGGGACAGAGACGTGTTCTACATTGTCCCTTCACGTCATCCAGTTTGTGCCTCTGCTGCTTCTGCTGTTAGGAATCGCTCCTTGAAAGACGATCGAGAGCGTCTTTCTGGGTGCATTGCACTGAGTCGAGTGCTGGCTCGGGACTTTGCACTCGGAGCCAAGGCAAGAGGGCGTGCTTGCCCGCGGAACTGAGAACACGCTGTTGGGCAGAGCTGAAACTGATCGCCGGAGTTCAGCTCTCTCCGGACGGCAGAAGGCGAAGAACGAAGCCGCTTGCGAGCGGCGCAGTGCAGCGAAGAGCTCTCCGAATTCGCCGCTAGCTCCACGGTCCTTCTCAGCTGCGAGTAGCAGCGCTCGCAGTACACGGAGCTTCGCAAGGCCCGAAGACCCGGAGGGAAGTATCGCACACGGAAATGTGCCAGGACAGAGACGTGTTCTACGTTGTCCCTTCTCGTCATGCAGTTTGTGCCTCTGCTGCTTCTGCTGTTAGGAATCGCTCCTTGAAAGACGAGCGAGAGCGTCCTTCCGGGTGCATTGCACTGAGTCGAGTGCTCGCTCGGGACTTTGCTCTCGGGGCCAAGGCAAGAGGGCGTGCTTGCCCGCAGAACTGAGAACACGCTGTTGGGCAGAGCTGCAACTGACCGCCGGAGTTCAGCTGTCGCCGGACGGCAGAAGGCGAAGAACGAAGCCGCTTGCGAGCGGCGCAGTGCAGCGAAGAGCTCTCCGAATTCGCCGCTAGCTCCACGGTCCTTCTCAGCTGCGAGTAGCAGCGCTCGCAGTACACGGAGCTTCGCAAGGCCCGAAGACCCGGAGGGAAGTATCGCACACGAAAATGTGCCAGGACAGAGACGTGTTCTACGTTGTCCCTTCTCGTCATGCAGTTTGTGCCTCTGCTGCTTCTGCTGTTAGGAATCGCTCCTTGAAAGACGAGCGAGAGCGTCCTTCCGGGTGCATTGCACTGAGTCGAGTGCTCGCTCGGGACTTTGCTCCCGGGGCCAAGGCAAGAGGGCGTGCTTGCCCGCAGAACTGAGAACACGCTGTTGGGCAGAGCTGCAACTGACCGCCGGAGTTCAGCTGTCGCCGGACGGCAGAAGGCGAAGAACGAAGCCGCTTGCGAGCGGCGCAGTGCAGCGAAGAGCTCTCCGAATTCGCCGCTAGCTCCACGGTCCTTCTCAGCTGCGAGTAGCAGCGCTCGCAGTACACGGGGCTTCGCAAGGCCCGAAGACCCGGAGGGAAGTATCGCACACGAAAATGTGCCAGGACAGAGACGTGTTCTACGTTGTCCCTTCTCGTCATGCAGTTTGTGCCTCTGCTGCTTGTGCTGTTAGGAATCGCTCCTTGAAAGACGAGCGAGAGCGTCCTTCCGGGTGCATTGCACTGAGTCGAGTGCTCGCTCGGGACTTTGCTCCCGGGGCCAAGGCAAGAGGGCGTGCTTGCCCGCAGAACTGAGAACACGCTGTTGGGCAGAGCTGCAACTGACCGCCGGAGTTCAGCTGTCGCCGGACGGCAGAAGGCGAAGAACGAAGCCGCTTGCGAGCGGCGCAGTGCAGCGAAGAGCTCTCCGAATTCGCCGCTAGCTCCACGGTCCTTCTCAGCTGCGAGTAGCAGCGCTCGCAGTACACGGGGCTTCGCAAGGCCCGAAGACCCGGAGGGAAGTATCGCACACGAAAATGTGCCAGGACAGAGACGTGTTCTACGTTGTCCCTTCTCGTCATGCAGTTTGTGCCTCTGCTGCTTGTGCTGTTAGGAATCGCTCCTTGAAAGACGAGCGAGAGCGTCCTTCCGGGTGCATTGCACTGAGTCGAGTGCTCGCTCGGGACTTTGCTCCCGGGGCCAAGGCAAGAGGGCGTGCTTGCCCGCAGAACTGAGAACACGCTGTTGGGCAGAGCTGCAACTGACCGCCGGAGTTCAGCTGTCGCCGGACGGCAGAAGGCGAAGAACGAAGCCGCTTGCGAGCGGCGCAGTGCAGCGAAGAGCTCTCCGAATTCGCCGCTAGCTCCACGGTCCTTCTCAGCTGCGAGTAGCAGCGCTCGCAGTACACGGGGCTTCGCAAGGCCCGAAGACCCGGAGGGAAGTATCGCACACGAAAATGTGCCAGGACAGAGACGTGTTCTACGTTGTCCCTTCTCGTCATGCAGTTTGTGCCTCTGCTGCTTGTGCTGTTAGGAATCGCTCCTTGAAAGACGAGCGAGAGCGTCCTTCCGGGTGCATTGCACTGAGTCGAGTGCTCGCTCGGGACTTTGCTCTCGGGGCCAAGGCAAGAGGGCGTGCTTGCCCGCAGAACTGAGAACACGCTGTTGGGCAGAGCTGCAACTGACCGCCGGAGTTCAGCTGTCGCCGGACGGCAGAAGGCGAAGAACGAAGCCGCTTGCGAGCGGCGCAGTGCAGCGAAGAGCTCTCCGAATTCGCCGCTAGCTCCACGGTCCTTCTCAGCTGCGAGTAGCAGCGCTCGCAGTACACGGAGCTTCGCAAGGCCCGAAGACCCGGAGGGAAGTATCGCACACGAAAATGTGCCAGGACAGAGACGTGTTCTACGTTGTCCCTTCTCGTCATGCAGTTTGTGCCTCTGCTGCTTCTGCTGTTAGGAATCGCTCCTTGAAAGACGAGCGAGAGCGTCCTTCCGGGTGCATTGCACTGAGTCGAGTGCTCGCTCGGGACTTTGCTCCCGGGGCCAAGGCAAGAGGGCGTGCTTGCCCGCAGAACTGAGAACACGCTGTTGGGCAGAGCTGCAACTGACCGCCGGAGTTCAGCTCTCGCCGGACGGCAGAAGGCGAAGAACGAAGCCGCTTGCGAGCGGCGCAGTGCAGCGAAGAGCTCTCCGAATTCGCCGCTAGCTCCACGGTCCTTCTGAGCTGCGAGTAGCAGCGCTCGCAGTACACGGAGCTTCGCAAGGCCCGAAGACCCGGAGGGAAGTTTCGCACACGAAAATGTGCCAGGACAGAGACGTGTTCTACGTTGTCCCTTCTCGTCATGCAGTTTGTGCCTCTGCTGCTTGTGCTGTTAGGAATCGCTCCTTGAAAGACGAGCGAGAGCGTCCTTCCGGGTGCATTGCACTGAGTCGAGTGCTCGCTCGGGACTTTGCTCCCGGGGCCAAGGCAAGAGGGCGTGCTTGCCCGCAGAACTGAGAACACGCTGTTGGGCAGAGCTGCAACTGACCGCCGGAGTTCAGCTCTCGCCGGACGGCAGAAGGCGAAGAACGAAGCCGCTTGCGAGCGGCGCAGTGCAGCGAAGAGCTCTCCGAATTCGCCGCTAGCTCCACGGTCCTTCTCAGCTGCGAGTAGCAGCGCTCGCAGTACACGGAGCTTCGCAAGGCCCGAAGACCCGGAGGGAAGTATCGCACACGAAAATGTGCCAGGACAGAGACGTGTTCTACGTTGTCCCTTCTCGTCATGCAGTTTGTGCCTCTGCTGCTTCTGCTGTTAGGAATCGCTCCTTGAAAGACGAGCGAGAGCGTCCTTCCGGGTGCATTGCACTGAGTCGAGTGCTCGCTCGGGACTTTGCTCTCGGGGCCAAGGCAAGAGGGCGTGCTTGCCCGCAGAACTGAGAACACGCTGTTGGGCAGAGCTGCAACTGACCGCCGGAGTTCAGCTGTCGCCGGACGGCAGAAGGCGAAGAACGAAGCCGCTTGCGAGCGGCGCAGTGCAGCGAAGAGCTCTCCGAATTCGCCGCTAGCTCCACGGTCCTTCTCAGCTGCGAGTAGCAGCGCTCGCAGTACACGGAGCTTCGCAAGGCCCGAAGACCCGGAGGGAAGTATCGCACACGAAAATGTGCCAGGACAGAGACGTGTTCTACGTTGTCCCTTCTCGTCATGCAGTTTGTGCCTCTGCTGCTTGTGCTGTTAGGAATCGCTCCTTGAAAGACGAGCGAGAGCGTCCTTCCGGGTGCATTGCACTGAGTCGAGTGCTCGCTCGGGACTTTGCTCTCGGGGCCAAGGCAAGAGGGCGTGCTTGCCCGCAGAACTGAGAACACGCTGTTGGGCAGAGCTGCAACTGACCGCCGGAGTTCAGCTGTCGCCGGACAGCAGAAGGCGAAGAACGAAGCCGCTTGCGAGCGGCGCAGTGCAGCGAAGAGCTCTCCGAATTCGCCGCTAGCTCCACGGTCCTTCTCAGCTGCGAGTAGCAGCGCTCGCAGTACACGGAGCTTCGCAAGGCCCGAAGACCCGGAGGGAAGTATCGCACACGAAAATGTGCCAGGACAGAGACGTGTTCTACGTTGTCCCTTCTCGTCATGCAGTTTGTGCCTCTGCTGCTTGTGCTGTTAGGAATCGCTCCTTGAAAGACGAGCGAGAGCGTCCTTCCGGGTGCATTGCACTGAGTCGAGTGCTCGCTCGGGACTTTGCTCTCGGGGCCAAGGCAAGAGGGCGTGCTTGCCCGCAGAACTGAGAACACGCTGTTGGGCAGAGCTGCAACTGACCGCCGGAGTTCAGCTCTCGCCGGACGGCAGAAGGCGAAGAACGAAGCCGCTTGCGAGCGGCGCAGTGCAGCGAAGAGCTCTCCGAATTCGCCGCTAGCTCCACGGTCCTTCTCAGCTGCGAGTAGCAGCGCTCGCAGTACACGGAGCTTCGCAAGGCCCGAAGACCCGGAGGGAAGTATCGCACACGAAAATGTGCCAGGACAGAGACGTGTTCTACGTTGTCCCTTCTCGTCATGCAGTTTGTGCCTCTGCTGCTTGTGCTGTTAGGAATCGCTCCTTGAAAGACGAGCGAGAGCGTCCTTCCGGGTGCATTGCACTGAGTCGAGTGCTCGCTCGGGACTTTGCTCCCGGGGCCAAGGCAAGAGGGCGTGCTTGCCCGCAGAACTGAGAACACGCTGTTGGGCAGAGCTGCAACTGACCGCCGGAGTTCAGCTGTCGCCGGACGGCAGAAGGCGAAGAACGAAGCCGCTTGCGAGCGGCGCAGTGCAGCGAAGAGCTCTCCGAATTCGCCGCTAGCTCCACGGTCCTTCTCAGCTGCGAGTAGCAGCGCTCGCAGTACACGGAGCTTCGCAAGGCCCGAAGACCCGGAGGGAAGTATCGCACACGAAAATGTGCCAGGACAGAGACGTGTTCTACGTTGTCCCTTCTCGTCATGCAGTTTGTGCCTCTGCTGCTTGTGCTGTTAGGAATCGCTCCTTGAAAGACGAGCGAGAGCGTCCTTCCGGGTGCATTGCACTGAGTCGAGTGCTCGCTCGGGACTTTGCTCCCGGGGCCAAGGCAAGAGGGCGTGCTTGCCCGCAGAACTGAGAACACGCTGTTGGGCAGAGCTGCAACTGACCGCCGGAGTTCAGCTGTCGCCGGACGGCAGAAGGCGAAGAACGAAGCCGCTTGCGAGCGGCGCAGTGCAGCGAAGAGCTCTCCGAATTCGCCGCTAGCTCCACGGTCCTTCTCAGCTGCGAGTAGCAGCGCTCGCAGTACACGGAGCTTCGCAAGGCCCGAAGACCCGGAGGGAAGTATCGCACACGAAAATGTGCCAGGACAGAGACGTGTTCTACGTTGTCCCTTCTCGTCATGCAGTTTGTGCCTCTGCTGCTTCTGCTGTTAGGAATCGCTCCTTGAAAGACGAGCGAGAGCGTCCTTCCGGGTGCATTGCACTGAGTCGAGTGCTCGCTCGGGACTTTGCTCTCGGGGCCAAGGCAAGAGGGCGTGCTTGCCCGCAGAACTGAGAACACGCTGTTGGGCAGAGCTGCAACTGACCGCCGGAGTTCAGCTCTCGCCGGACGGCAGAAGGCGAAGAACGAAGCCGCTTGCGAGCGGCGCAGTGCAGCGAAGAGCTCTCCGAATTCGCCGCTAGCTCCACGGTCCTTCTGAGCTGCGAGTAGCAGCGCTCGCAGTACACGGAGCTTCGCAAGGCCCGAAGACCCGGAGGGAAGTATCGCACACGAAAATGTGCCAGGACAGAGACGTGTTCTACGTTGTCCCTTCTCGTCATGCAGTTTGTGCCTCTGCTGCTTCTGCTGTTAGGAATCGCTCCTTGAAAGACGAGCGAGAGCGTCCTTCCGGGTGCATTGCACTGAGTCGAGTGCTCGCTCGGGACTTTGCTCCCGGGGCCAAGGCAAGAGGGCGTGCTTGCCCGCAGAACTGAGAACACGCTGTTGGGCAGAGCTGCAACTGACCGCCGGAGTTCAGCTGTCGCCGGACGGCAGAAGGCGAAGAACGAAGCCGCTTGCGAGCGGCGCAGTGCAGCGAAGAGCTCTCCGAATTCGCCGCTAGCTCCACGGTCCTTCTCAGCTGCGAGTAGCAGCGCTCGCAGTACACGGAGCTTCGCAAGGCCCGAAGACCCGGAGGGAAGTTTCGCACACGAAAATGTGCCAGGACAGAGACGTGTTCTACGTTGTCCCTTCTCGTCATGCAGTTTGTGCCTCTGCTGCTTGTGCTGTTAGGAATCGCTCCTTGAAAGACGAGCGAGAGCGTCCTTCCGGGTGCATTGCACTGAGTCGAGTGCTCGCTCGGGACTTTGCTCCCGGGGCCAAGGCAAGAGGGCGTGCTTGCCCGCAGAACTGAGAACACGCTGTTGGGCAGAGCTGCAACTGACCGCCGGAGTTCAGCTGTCGCCGGACGGCAGAAGGCGAAGAACGAAGCCGCTTGCGAGCGGCGCAGTGCAGCGAAGAGCTCTCCGAATTCGCCGCTAGCTCCACGGTCCTTCTCAGCTGCGAGTAGCAGCGCTCGCAGTACACGGAGCTTCGCAAGGCCCGAAGACCCGGAGGGAAGTATCGCACACGAAAATGTGCCAGGACAGAGACGTGTTCTACGTTGTCCCTTCTCGTCATGCAGTTTGTGCCTCTGCTGCTTGTGCTGTTAGGAATCGCTCCTTGAAAGACGAGCGAGAGCGTCCTTCCGGGTGCATTGCACTGAGTCGAGTGCTCGCTCGGGACTTTGCTCCCGGGGCCAAGGCAAGAGGGCGTGCTTGCCCGCAGAACTGAGAACACGCTGTTGGGCAGAGCTGCAACTGACCGCCGGAGTTCAGCTCTCGCCGGACGGCAGAAGGCGAAGAACGAAGCCGCTTGCGAGCGGCGCAGTGCAGCGAAGAGCTCTCCGAATTCGCCGCTAGCTCCACGGTCCTTCTCAGCTGCGAGTAGCAGCGCTCGCAGTACACGGGGCTTCGCAAGGCCCGAAGACCCGGAGGGAAGTATCGCACACGAAAATGTGCCAGGACAGAGACGTGTTCTACGTTGTCCCTTCTCGTCATGCAGTTTGTGCCTCTGCTGCTTGTGCTGTTAGGAATCGCTCCTTGAAAGACGAGCGAGAGCGTCCTTCCGGGTGCATTGCACTGAGTCGAGTGCTCGCTCGAGACTTTGCTCCCGGGGCCAAGGCAAGAGGGCGTGCTTGCCCGCAGAACTGAGAACACGCTGTTGGGCAGAGCTGCAACTGACCGCCGGAGTTCAGCTCTCGCCGGACGGCAGAAGGCGAAGAACGAAGCCGCTTGCGAGCGGCGCAGTGCAGCGAAGAGCTCTCCGAATTCGCCGCTAGCTCCACGGTCCTTCTCAGCTGCGAGTAGCAGCGCTCGCAGTACACGGAGCTTCGCAAGGCCCGAAGACCCGGAGGGAAGTATCGCACACGAAAATGTGCCAGGACAGAGACGTGTTCTACGTTGTCCCTTCTCGTCATGCAGTTTGTGCCTCTGCTGCTTCTGCTGTTAGGAATCGCTCCTTGAAAGACGAGCGAGAGCGTCCTTCCGGGTGCATTGCACTGAGTCGAGTGCTCGCTCGGGACTTTGCTCTCGGGGCCAAGGCAAGAGGGCGTGCTTGCCCGCAGAACTGAGAACACGCTGTTGGGCAGAGCTGCAACTGACCGCCGGAGTTCAGCTCTCGCCGGACGGCAGAAGGCGAAGAACGAAGCCGCTTGCGAGCGGCGCAGTGCAGCGAAGAGCTCTCCGAATTCGCCGCTAGCTCCACGGTCCTTCTCAGCTGCGAGTAGCAGCGCTCGCAGTACACGGAGCTTCGCAAGGCCCGAAGACCCGGAGGGAAGTATCGCACACGAAAATGTGCCAGGACAGAGACGTGTTCTACGTTGTCCCTTCTCGTCATGCAGTTTGTGCCTCTGCTGCTTCTGCTGTTAGGAATCGCTCCTTGAAAGACGAGCGAGAGCGTCCTTCCGGGTGCATTGCACTGAGTCGAGTGCTCGCTCGGGACTTTGCTCCCGGGGCCAAGGCAAGAGGGCGTGCTTGCCCGCAGAACTGAGAACACGCTGTTGGGCAGAGCTGCAACTGACCGCCGGAGTTCAGCTCTCGCCGGACGGCAGAAGGCGAAGAACGAAGCCGCTTGCGAGCGGCGCAGTGCAGCGAAGAGCTCTCCGAATTCGCCGCTAGCTCCACGGTCCTTCTCAGCTGCGAGTAGCAGCGCTCGCAGTACACGGAGCTTCGCAAGGCCCGAAGACCCGGAGGGAAGTTTCGCACACGAAAATGTGCCAGGACAGAGACGTGTTCTACGTTGTCCCTTCTCGTCATGCAGTTTGTGCCTCTGCTGCTTGTGCTGTTAGGAATCGCTCCTTGAAAGACGAGCGAGAGCGTCCTTCCGGGTGCATTGCACTGAGTCGAGTGCTCGCTCGGGACTTTGCTCCCGGGGCCAAGGCAAGAGGGCGTGCTTGCCCGCAGAACTGAGAACACGCTGTTGGGCAGAGCTGCAACTGACCGCCGGAGTTCAGCTCTCGCCGGACGGCAGAAGGCGAAGAACGAAGCCGCTTGCGAGCGGCGCAGTGCAGCGAAGAGCTCTCCGAATTCGCCGCTAGCTCCACGGTCCTTCTGAGCTGCGAGTAGCAGCGCTCGCAGTACACGGAGCTTCGCAAGGCCCGAAGACCCGGAGGGAAGTATCGCACACGAAAATGTGCCAGGACAGAGACGTGTTCTACGTTGTCCCTTCTCGTCATGCAGTTTGTGCCTCTGCTGCTTGTGCTGTTAGGAATCGCTCCTTGAAAGACGAGCGAGAGCGTCCTTCCGGGTGCATTGCACTGAGTCGAGTGCTCGCTCGGGACTTTGCTCCCGGGGCCAAGGCAAGAGGGCGTGCTTGCCCGCAGAACTGAGAACACGCTGTTGGGCAGAGCTGCAACTGACCGCCGGAGTTCAGCTGTCGCCGGACGGCAGAAGGCGAAGAACGAAGCCGCTTGCGAGCGGCGCAGTGCAGCGAAGAGCTCTCCGAATTCGCCGCTAGCTCCACGGTCCTTCTCAGCTGCGAGTAGCAGCGCTCGCAGTACACGGAGCTTCGCAAGGCCCGAAGACCCGGAGGGAAGTATCGCACACGAAAATGTGCCAGGACAGAGACGTGTTCTACGTTGTCCCTTCTCGTCATGCAGTTTGTGCCTCTGCTGCTTCTGCTGTTAGGAATCGCTCCTTGAAAGACGAGCGAGAGCGTCCTTCCGGGTGCATTGCACTGAGTCGAGTGCTCGCTCGGGACTTTGCTCTCGGGGCCAAGGCAAGAGGGCGTGCTTGCCCGCAGAACTGAGAACACGCTGTTGGGCAGAGCTGCAACTGACCGCCGGAGTTCAGCTCTCGCCGGACGGCAGAAGGCGAAGAACGAAGCCGCTTGCGAGCGGCGCAGTGCAGCGAAGAGCTCTCCGAATTCGCCGCTAGCTCCACGGTCCTTCTCAGCTGCGAGTAGCAGCGCTCGCAGTACACGGAGCTTCGCAAGGCCCGAAGACCCGGAGGGAAGTATCGCACACGAAAATGTGCCAGGACAGAGACGTGTTCTACGTTGTCCCTTCTCGTCATGCAGTTTGTGCCTCTGCTGCTTCTGCTGTTAGGAATCGCTCCTTGAAAGACGAGCGAGAGCGTCCTTCCGGGTGCATTGCACTGAGTCGAGTGCTCGCTCGGGACTTTGCTCCCGGGGCCAAGGCAAGAGGGCGTGCTTGCCCGCAGAACTGAGAACACGCTGTTGGGCAGAGCTGCAACTGACCGCCGGAGTTCAGCTCTCGCCGGACGGCAGAAGGCGAAGAACGAAGCCGCTTGCGAGCGGCGCAGTGCAGCGAAGAGCTCTCCGAATTCGCCGCTAGCTCCACGGTCCTTCTCAGCTGCGAGTAGCAGCGCTCGCAGTACACGGAGCTTCGCAAGGCCCGAAGACCCGGAGGGAAGTTTCGCACACGAAAATGTGCCAGGACAGAGACGTGTTCTACGTTGTCCCTTCTCGTCATGCAGTTTGTGCCTCTGCTGCTTGTGCTGTTAGGAATCGCTCCTTGAAAGACGAGCGAGAGCGTCCTTCCGGGTGCATTGCACTGAGTCGAGTGCTCGCTCGGGACTTTGCTCCCGGGGCCAAGGCAAGAGGGCGTGCTTGCCCGCAGAACTGAGAACACGCTGTTGGGCAGAGCTGCAACTGACCGCCGGAGTTCAGCTCTCGCCGGACGGCAGAAGGCGAAGAACGAAGCCGCTTGCGAGCGGCGCAGTGCAGCGAAGAGCTCTCCGAATTCGCCGCTAGCTCCACGGTCCTTCTGAGCTGCGAGTAGCAGCGCTCGCAGTACACGGAGCTTCGCAAGGCCCGAAGACCCGGAGGGAAGTATCGCACACGAAAATGTGCCAGGACAGAGACGTGTTCTACGTTGTCCCTTCTCGTCATGCAGTTTGTGCCTCTGCTGCTTCTGCTGTTAGGAATCGCTCCTTGAAAGACGAGCGAGAGCGTCCTTCCGGGTGCATTGCACTGAGTCGAGTGCTCGCTCGGGACTTTGCTCTCGGGGCCAAGGCAAGAGGGCGTGCTTGCCCGCAGAACTGAGAACACGCTGTTGGGCAGAGCTGCAACTGACCGCCGGAGTTCAGCTGTCGCCGGACGGCAGAAGGCGAAGAACGAAGCCGCTTGCGAGCGGCGCAGTGCAGCGAAGAGCTCTCCGAATTCGCCGCTAGCTCCACGGTCCTTCTCAGCTGCGAGTAGCAGCGCTCGCAGTACACGGGGCTTCGCAAGGCCCGAAGACCCGGAGGGAAGTATCGCACACGAAAATGTGCCAGGACAGAGACGTGTTCTACGTTGTCCCTTCTCGTCATGCAGTTTGTGCCTCTGCTGCTTGTGCTGTTAGGAATCGCTCCTTGAAAGACGAGCGAGAGCGTCCTTCCGGGTGCATTGCACTGAGTCGAGTGCTCGCTCGGGACTTTGCTCCCGGGGCCAAGGCAAGAGGGCGTGCTTGCCCGCAGAACTGAGAACACGCTGTTGGGCAGAGCTGCAACTGACCGCCGGAGTTCAGCTGTCGCCGGACGGCAGAAGGCGAAGAACGAAGCCGCTTGCGAGCGGCGCAGTGCAGCGAAGAGCTCTCCGAATTCGCCGCTAGCTCCACGGTCCTTCTCAGCTGCGAGTAGCAGCGCTCGCAGTACACGGGGCTTCGCAAGGCCCGAAGACCCGGAGGGAAGTATCGCACACGAAAATGTGCCAGGACAGAGACGTGTTCTACGTTGTCCCTTCTCGTCATGCAGTTTGTGCCTCTGCTGCTTGTGCTGTTAGGAATCGCTCCTTGAAAGACGAGCGAGAGCGTCCTTCCGGGTGCATTGCACTGAGTCGAGTGCTCGCTCGGGACTTTGCTCCCGGGGCCAAGGCAAGAGGGCGTGCTTGCCCGCAGAACTGAGAACACGCTGTTGGGCAGAGCTGCAACTGACCGCCGGAGTTCAGCTGTCGCCGGACGGCAGAAGGCGAAGAACGAAGCCGCTTGCGAGCGGCGCAGTGCAGCGAAGAGCTCTCCGAATTCGCCGCTAGCTCCACGGTCCTTCTCAGCTGCGAGTAGCAGCGCTCGCAGTACACGGGGCTTCGCAAGGCCCGAAGACCCGGAGGGAAGTATCGCACACGAAAATGTGCCAGGACAGAGACGTGTTCTACGTTGTCCCTTCTCGTCATGCAGTTTGTGCCTCTGCTGCTTGTGCTGTTAGGAATCGCTCCTTGAAAGACGAGCGAGAGCGTCCTTCCGGGTGCATTGCACTGAGTCGAGTGCTCGCTCGGGACTTTGCTCTCGGGGCCAAGGCAAGAGGGCGTGCTTGCCCGCAGAACTGAGAACACGCTGTTGGGCAGAGCTGCAACTGACCGCCGGAGTTCAGCTGTCGCCGGACGGCAGAAGGCGAAGAACGAAGCCGCTTGCGAGCGGCGCAGTGCAGCGAAGAGCTCTCCGAATTCGCCGCTAGCTCCACGGTCCTTCTCAGCTGCGAGTAGCAGCGCTCGCAGTACACGGAGCTTCGCAAGGCCCGAAGACCCGGAGGGAAGTATCGCACACGAAAATGTGCCAGGACAGAGACGTGTTCTACGTTGTCCCTTCTCGTCATGCAGTTTGTGCCTCTGCTGCTTCTGCTGTTAGGAATCGCTCCTTGAAAGACGAGCGAGAGCGTCCTTCCGGGTGCATTGCACTGAGTCGAGTGCTCGCTCGGGACTTTGCTCCCGGGGCCAAGGCAAGAGGGCGTGCTTGCCCGCAGAACTGAGAACACGCTGTTGGGCAGAGCTGCAACTGACCGCCGGAGTTCAGCTCTCGCCGGACGGCAGAAGGCGAAGAACGAAGCCGCTTGCGAGCGGCGCAGTGCAGCGAAGAGCTCTCCGAATTCGCCGCTAGCTCCACGGTCCTTCTGAGCTGCGAGTAGCAGCGCTCGCAGTACACGGAGCTTCGCAAGGCCCGAAGACCCGGAGGGAAGTTTCGCACACGAAAATGTGCCAGGACAGAGACGTGTTCTACGTTGTCCCTTCTCGTCATGCAGTTTGTGCCTCTGCTGCTTGTGCTGTTAGGAATCGCTCCTTGAAAGACGAGCGAGAGCGTCCTTCCGGGTGCATTGCACTGAGTCGAGTGCTCGCTCGGGACTTTGCTCCCGGGGCCAAGGCAAGAGGGCGTGCTTGCCCGCAGAACTGAGAACACGCTGTTGGGCAGAGCTGCAACTGACCGCCGGAGTTCAGCTCTCGCCGGACGGCAGAAGGCGAAGAACGAAGCCGCTTGCGAGCGGCGCAGTGCAGCGAAGAGCTCTCCGAATTCGCCGCTAGCTCCACGGTCCTTCTCAGCTGCGAGTAGCAGCGCTCGCAGTACACGGAGCTTCGCAAGGCCCGAAGACCCGGAGGGAAGTATCGCACACGAAAATGTGCCAGGACAGAGACGTGTTCTACGTTGTCCCTTCTCGTCATGCAGTTTGTGCCTCTGCTGCTTCTGCTGTTAGGAATCGCTCCTTGAAAGACGAGCGAGAGCGTCCTTCCGGGTGCATTGCACTGAGTCGAGTGCTCGCTCGGGACTTTGCTCTCGGGGCCAAGGCAAGAGGGCGTGCTTGCCCGCAGAACTGAGAACACGCTGTTGGGCAGAGCTGCAACTGACCGCCGGAGTTCAGCTGTCGCCGGACGGCAGAAGGCGAAGAACGAAGCCGCTTGCGAGCGGCGCAGTGCAGCGAAGAGCTCTCCGAATTCGCCGCTAGCTCCACGGTCCTTCTCAGCTGCGAGTAGCAGCGCTCGCAGTACACGGAGCTTCGCAAGGCCCGAAGACCCGGAGGGAAGTATCGCACACGAAAATGTGCCAGGACAGAGACGTGTTCTACGTTGTCCCTTCTCGTCATGCAGTTTGTGCCTCTGCTGCTTGTGCTGTTAGGAATCGCTCCTTGAAAGACGAGCGAGAGCGTCCTTCCGGGTGCATTGCACTGAGTCGAGTGCTCGCTCGGGACTTTGCTCTCGGGGCCAAGGCAAGAGGGCGTGCTTGCCCGCAGAACTGAGAACACGCTGTTGGGCAGAGCTGCAACTGACCGCCGGAGTTCAGCTCTCGCCGGACGGCAGAAGGCGAAGAACGAAGCCGCTTGCGAGCGGCGCAGTGCAGCGAAGAGCTCTCCGAATTCGCCGCTAGCTCCACGGTCCTTCTCAGCTGCGAGTAGCAGCGCTCACAGTACACGGAGCTTCGCAAGGCCCGAAGACCCGGAGGGAAGTATCGCACACGAAAATGTGCCAGGACAGAGACGTGTTCTACGTTGTCCCTTCTCGTCATGCAGTTTGTGCCTCTGCTGCTTCTGCTGTTAGGAATCGCTCCTTGAAAGACGAGCGAGAGCGTCCTTCCGGGTGCATTGCACTGAGTCGAGTGCTCGCTCGGGACTTTGCTCCCGGGGCCAAGGCAAGAGGGCGTGCTTGCCCGCAGAACTGAGAACACGCTGTTGGGCAGAGCTGCAACTGACCGCCGGAGTTCAGCTCTCGCCGGACGGCAGAAGGCGAAGAACGAAGCCGCTTGCGAGCGGCGCAGTGCAGCGAAGAGCTCTCCGAATTCGCCGCTAGCTCCACGGTCCTTCTCAGCTGCGAGTAGCAGCGCTCGCAGTACACGGAGCTTCGCAAGGCCCGAAGACCCGGAGGGAAGTATCGCACACGAAAATGTGCCAGGACAGAGACGTGTTCTACGTTGTCCCTTCTCGTCATGCAGTTTGTGCCTCTGCTGCTTGTGCTGTTAGGAATCGCTCCTTGAAAGACGAGCGAGAGCGTCCTTCCGGGTGCATTGCACTGAGTCGAGTGCTCGCTCGGGACTTTGCTCCCGGGGCCAAGGCAAGAGGGCGTGCTTGCCCGCAGAACTGAGAACACGCTGTTGGGCAGAGCTGCAACTGACCGCCGGAGTTCAGCTGTCGCCGGACGGCAGAAGGCGAAGAACGAAGCCGCTTGCGAGCGGCGCAGTGCAGCGAAGAGCTCTCCGAATTCGCCGCTAGCTCCACGGTCCTTCTCAGCTGCGAGTAGCAGCGCTCGCAGTACACGGGGCTTCGCAAGGCCCGAAGACCCGGAGGGAAGTATCGCACACGAAAATGTGCCAGGACAGAGACGTGTTCTACGTTGTCCCTTCTCGTCATGCAGTTTGTGCCTCTGCTGCTTGTGCTGTTAGGAATCGCTCCTTGAAAGACGAGCGAGAGCGTCCTTCCGGGTGCATTGCACTGAGTCGAGTGCTCGCTCGAGACTTTGCTCCCGGGGCCAAGGCAAGAGGGCGTGCTTGCCCGCAGAACTGAGAACACGCTGTTGGGCAGAGCTGCAACTGACCGCCGGAGTTCAGCTCTCGCCGGACGGCAGAAGGCGAAGAACGAAGCCGCTTGCGAGCGGCGCAGTGCAGCGAAGAGCTCTCCGAATTCGCCGCTAGCTCCACGGTCCTTCTCAGCTGCGAGTAGCAGCGCTCGCAGTACACGGAGCTTCGCAAGGCCCGAAGACCCGGAGGGAAGTATCGCACACGAAAATGTGCCAGGACAGAGACGTGTTCTACGTTGTCCCTTCTCGTCATGCAGTTTGTGCCTCTGCTGCTTCTGCTGTTAGGAATCGCTCCTTGAAAGACGAGCGAGAGCGTCCTTCCGGGTGCATTGCACTGAGTCGAGTGCTCGCTCGGGACTTTGCTCTCGGGGCCAAGGCAAGAGGGCGTGCTTGCCCGCAGAACTGAGAACACGCTGTTGGGCAGAGCTGCAACTGACCGCCGGAGTTCAGCTCTCGCCGGACGGCAGAAGGCGAAGAACGAAGCCGCTTGCGAGCGGCGCAGTGCAGCGAAGAGCTCTCCGAATTCGCCGCTAGCTCCACGGTCCTTCTCAGCTGCGAGTAGCAGCGCTCGCAGTACACGGAGCTTCGCAAGGCCCGAAGACCCGGAGGGAAGTATCGCACACGAAAATGTGCCAGGACAGAGACGTGTTCTACGTTGTCCCTTCTCGTCATGCAGTTTGTGCCTCTGCTGCTTCTGCTGTTAGGAATCGCTCCTTGAAAGACGAGCGAGAGCGTCCTTCCGGGTGCATTGCACTGAGTCGAGTGCTCGCTCGGGACTTTGCTCCCGGGGCCAAGGCAAGAGGGCGTGCTTGCCCGCAGAACTGAGAACACGCTGTTGGGCAGAGCTGCAACTGACCGCCGGAGTTCAGCTCTCGCCGGACGGCAGAAGGCGAAGAACGAAGCCGCTTGCGAGCGGCGCAGTGCAGCGAAGAGCTCTCCGAATTCGCCGCTAGCTCCACGGTCCTTCTCAGCTGCGAGTAGCAGCGCTCGCAGTACACGGAGCTTCGCAAGGCCCGAAGACCCGGAGGGAAGTTTCGCACACGAAAATGTGCCAGGACAGAGACGTGTTCTACGTTGTCCCTTCTCGTCATGCAGTTTGTGCCTCTGCTGCTTGTGCTGTTAGGAATCGCTCCTTGAAAGACGAGCGAGAGCGTCCTTCCGGGTGCATTGCACTGAGTCGAGTGCTCGCTCGGGACTTTGCTCCCGGGGCCAAGGCAAGAGGGCGTGCTTGCCCGCAGAACTGAGAACACGCTGTTGGGCAGAGCTGCAACTGACCGCCGGAGTTCAGCTCTCGCCGGACGGCAGAAGGCGAAGAACGAAGCCGCTTGCGAGCGGCGCAGTGCAGCGAAGAGCTCTCCGAATTCGCCGCTAGCTCCACGGTCCTTCTCAGCTGCGAGTAGCAGCGCTCGCAGTACACGGAGCTTCGCAAGGCCCGAAGACCCGGAGGGAAGTATCGCACACGAAAATGTGCCAGGACAGAGACGTGTTCTACGTTGTCCCTTCTCGTCATGCAGTTTGTGCCTCTGCTGCTTCTGCTGTTAGGAATCGCTCCTTGAAAGACGAGCGAGAGCGTCCTTCCGGGTGCATTGCACTGAGTCGAGTGCTCGCTCGGGACTTTGCACTCGGGGCCAAGGCAAGAGGGCGTGCTTGCCCGCAGAACTGAGAACACGCTGTTGGGCAGAGCTGCAACTGACCGCCGGAGTTCAGCTTTCGCCGGACGGCAGAAGGCGAAGAACGAAGCCGCTTGCGAGCGGCGGAGTGCAGCGAAGAGCACACGAGCAGTCAAAGAGCTCCTTCGCTATCGCTTTCACTTCTCAGTGGTCTTACTGCTTGGAAAAGCAGCACACAGCCGTTGCACGCCAGGGCAAAAGCTGCGGCAGTGCCCGTCCTCACTCCTTCGCTGTACTGTACTCCATGCAGCTAGAGCGAAGCGAGAAGGACGCGAGGAAGAAAAAAGCGTACTTAAACTAGCCCCCTGGCAGCAGCCCTGAAAGGGCACATAACACACGGCGTCTCGCTGCCCTCCGTTCTACACACTCGCAGCTCCCTCTGCCGACTTGCGAAAGTTGTTACCGGAGCAGAGGCGGCCAGATTGAAGAGGCAGTGCCTAGGTTCACCTTCTCCTTACTGCGCGTAAGCTACGTCCAGCTCCTCGCTGCACTCTGGATTTCCCTTCTCCGCGGCACTTACCGTGGTGCTGTGTGCAACTCGGCGCCTAGAAGTGACCGCCAATGCTTTCACAGCGGGCTGCAAGGGAACCACGGAGCAGCACAAGCAGCAGTGCTTCAGCTTGCTCCTTCCGACTGCTAAGGGCACTTGGGAGGGCAAGCGAGAGTCAACCACCTTCCTCTCCTAGTAGCCTGTAACGTGGTGCACACAAGCACGGGACGAGTGCTGCTTCGTTCACCACCCTCGCCCACGCCTGGCGCTGCTTTCATTGCCGGCGGCCAGAAGCCGCTGCAAGGGCGCCACACAGCCAGCAGTGTGCCGGCAGCCAAGAGCTCGAGAAGGCTGCTTCTGCCCAAGCCCGCCTAGGGCGTGCATCTTTGTTCTCAGAGCTCCGTGCAACAGTCTGCCTCTCTCGCAGTTCGAATGGAAAACGAAAGCTTTTCGCCTACGCCCTTCACAGAGATCCGTTGCCAGGACGAGAATGCTTTGTGGCCGGAGCTCGCCCCCGCCGCGAGGAAGCTGCTATTAGCACCGCGTTGCAGGGACACGTCTCGCTTCTTGACTACGTGCTCAGCGCTCTCCGAATTCGCCGCTAGCTCCACGGTCTTTCTCAGCTGCGAGTAGCAGCGCTCACAGTACATAGAGCTTCGCAAGGACCGAAGACCCGGAGGGAAGTATCGCACTCGAAAATGTGCCAGGATAGAGACGTTCTACACTGAGTAGAGACACAGACAGACAGAGAGTTCTACACTGCCCCTTCTCGTCGGCCATCTTGTGCTCTGCTGCCTCTGCTGTGACGAATAGGTCCTTGAAAGGCGAGCGACAGCGGCTCTCCAGGCACTGAAGAGAGTTCCCTAGGGACTTTTCGATGTAAAACTTTTTCCACCTCCAAAAATACATGGATAAGTCCTAAAAGTTTTGGTTTTCTTAAGAATAGTTTCGCCCAAGTTTTGCTGTTCTAAACACCCATGGTTTCAGTCTTCACTTAACTGCTTGTTTCTGTCTTTTTGGCTAGTGGCAATCTAATTCTAAGGTAACTAGATGTGTTGGAAATCCATAAATTACATCTCAAGTTAGGTGGGAAAATTGGCTCGGAAGAAAATGGAATTGAGAATTTGGAAAGAATCCAGAGTGAGCTGATGTCACAATCCGAGATTCCCTTGGGTTCCAAATCCTTTCATTTGTGTTTTTGTGGGCTTTTTGAAGGCGGTGTACAGTTGAAGCCATGATTTAGCTGCGGTGAGACCTGCTCTGCTGTAAAAGCATTATTTTCTCAGTGAGCATGGACAACAGTTAGAGTGTCGTCTTTTAAGATTCCCTGCACTCCACTTATGGTGGCAAAAGCAGTGCCTTGACTGTAATCATAAAAGTGATTACAGCTTCATTGCTTTGACATCATGTAGGATGCTTCCTCCATCTGCTGTGGTCAGCA
Organism: Sturnus vulgaris; assembly: GCF_052056855.1. Classification (NCBI taxonomy): domain Eukaryota; kingdom Metazoa; phylum Chordata; class Aves; order Passeriformes; family Sturnidae; genus Sturnus; species Sturnus vulgaris. The sequence continues at coordinate 45,046 of NW_028276489.1, read as the reverse complement.
TTAAGTAACAGATTTCTCAGTTTCTAGGAAGAGTCTAGCAAACAATCACCTTGCTCCTTCTCTTGCATTTATTCATCACTGCTATGCTGCTATACAGACAGGTAGTCTGTTTATGATTCAACAATTCAATGGGACATCAAGTAAATAACAAAGCAAAACTAACTACCGAAAGCACTATAAGGGCCAGAGATTAGCTTGGATCAAAACAGGTATTCTCCTAGCATTGTTTACAAACGAGTCAGCATGTGAAACAGAAGGCACAATGTAGTTTGTGCCTTGTTTTGGGCATGCCCGGAAGAAGGAAATTCTGATTTCACATACGGGAAAAGAAATGTTGACATTTGAATGAGATTGTTCATACCCCAGTAAAGGTTGCTTTGAAAGGTTGTGGAAGTCCTGTTAGGAAACATGGCTTTACAAGTCCTTTCCACCAGGAGACAACAGCTGCAGAACATCTGGGTGTGCCAGTGTTGAGAGCACCAGCAAAGATCAAAGTGGAGAAGTTGGTGAACAATGGCAGTGGCCTGGCGGAGGGCAAGTGGGGTGCTGGCTGTGGGACCAGGGGAGTCCTGACTGATTTAGGAGGCGTGTGATGGTCTGTGCCAGCAAGCGGAGTAGTGCTGTGGCCTTGGCACACTGCTAATACTGGAATTCAGTGGGGTCACTGGGCAGGCTGAGTGTGTGAGCTGCTGGAGGGACCCAGGTTGCCCACATGTAAACATCCAGTCTCACTCTTGCCAGCCACAGAAAGGAGCAGGATGTGGCTGCTGGCGATGCCTGTCACGTATACGCAGTGTATATGTGTGCTATCCCAGCCTGCTGGGAACACTTCTTCTTTGGGACTGCTTGGGCTGAGGGAGAGAAAGCAGTGGTAGTTTCTGAGGTTTCGAGTTTGTTCGAGTTTCTCAGGCTGTTTCTGGAGCCACCCCGAGTTCTCTTCCTTGAAGCATTTCAAGTCCTGCTAATTTTCAAAATTCAAACAGACACAGCCCTAAGCTAGTTGATCTGACTTCAGAGCTATTCTTACGCTGAGCTGTTGCATGATCTGATCTCCTGAGATGTCTTCCATCTCAGTTTATGACCTGGTTCTTGTGAAAAGTAGGATCTTTTAGCCTGGAGAAGAGAGGTTTCTGGAGAGACAGTATTGTGGCCTTTGAATATGTAAAGAGGGTATAAGACAAATGGAGAAAGACTTTTTAGGAAAGTTTGCAGAGACAGGACAAGGGGCCATGCTTTCAAACTGAGACTAGGTTTAGATTGGCTAAAAGGAAAAACTTTTCTACAGTGAAGCTGGTGAGACACTCAAACGGGTGTTCCAGAGAAGTTGTGGATGCCCCATCATTGAGAGTGCTCCTTATCAGTTTGGCTAGTCTTGAGCAATTTGATCTACTGTAAGATCTACCTGGCAAGGAAGTTGGACTAGATGATCTTTAATCACAGACTGTTGTATGATTCCGTGGAAGACAGAATGCAATAAAGTTCATATTTCAGATTTTGGCGCAGACATATTTATTATTTCTCACTTTATGCATCATTGCAATGACAACTTGTTAGCTTCTGAAATGATTAGCTGAGATTGATTTCCTTCCTTAGTTTCATTTTCTCTGTTATTCCTTCACTCTTGGACTTTTTTTTTCACTAGATTCCCTCTTTCAGTAAACTGCCCTTAAGTATCACTTTGCTCCCCACCTGGCTTTTTTTTTTTTTTTCAATGACACCTTTTCACTGGTTCGTTTTGGGCCTTTGCTGCTTGAAGTCCAGCAGCCTCCTTGTTTGAGCATTACGGAGCTTTCTTTACAGCTTCATCACTATGCAAAAAGCCATAAATTACTGTGTTCCATCTCACATACCATCAAGTATCACACTAATATTCCCTCTGCTGAATAGCTGATTGGCTTACATAGACCAGCCAAATACCAGGAAATCCGGATGGCAGCAAGAATCTTTTAGACTACTCCCGCTGTTCATTTAAATTCTGGAGAAGTCACGTGAGGTATCACATTCTCTTAAAAGAAGTGTCTATCATCTCGGACATTCTAGAATGGGCTATTAATATTGTCATGAGTTTCTGGCTAGACTTTTTAGTATGCAAATTCAAATTCAAATGATCTGAAATGATAGAACTTCAAGAAATTTTTTTTCCCAGAATCGAAGTATGATGGAGTTCCACAGGGAGAATCTTAATCTTAGTTATTCTATTCCATCTCACATCATGGCTGGGGGCAGGGAGAAGGGAGTATCTTTGGGGGACAATGGGTTCCGGTGTAGTCAGTAAGCTGGGCAGAGGAGCCATCAGGTATTTTCTGTTGTTAGGGGGGGGGGGAATTCGTGTGAACTCTTCCTTTCTTGTACCCTGCCACTAGTATTGTTGCTAAAATTGTTTGTTTTCTCATCCAAGTGACAAAATCAGCACACTTAATGAGGGATGAAGAGGGAGCAGCGACCTCAGAACAGGAGGAAGAAGAAGCAGAGCCTGCTGTCCTCCAGAAGAAAAAAACACTACCAGCCAACTTTGCATCATCTGTGAACTTCCTGGGCGTGTACTCTATCCCCTTGTCCAGAACACTGAGCAAGATATTAAACAGGACTGGGCCCAAGACCGAGCCTTGGGGACCAGCTGGATGAACTCTATTTCCCACCACTCTGTGGGCCTGGCCATCACCCAGTTTGTCACCCAGCAAACAGCCCACCCATGCAAACCATAAGCAGACAGTTTCTTCAGGAGAATGATGTGAGACTCATTGCAAAAAGGATCAGGGAGATGCCTAGGAAGAGTCTCAGGTGAATCCAGGAGACTATAGTGGAGGACTATTCAGTTTTCCAATCAATTTGCTTAAAAAACTCTACAAAACCGTAATAAAAAACCAAACAAACAATCAAACAAACAAAAAAAGCAGACCAAACAAACACACAAAACCCCCAAACCTATAATCCCCAAAGAGACAAAAAAAGCCCCCAGAAAGCCCACCAAAAACCCACCCAAAACTGAAAAAATACCCCAAACCCAACACAAAAAATCAGGGTGAAGGTTTTTAGTAACTTTAAAAATAACAAAACAAAACAAAACTAAAAAACCCCCAGAAAGTCACATTTCTAAAGGTGCTGTCCCCGCCTCTTCTCTCAGCAGGGAGGACATCCTGAAGTGGAGCCAGTTGGAAGAAAGCGGGACAGGGCAGCACCTGGGCCATTGTCACAGGACGGCCCTGTGGCTGCCCCATTGCCAAAACCTGGACACATAAATCAAACACAGGTATGCACATGTGCTTAGACACAGCAAAAATATATTTGTCTGAAAAGAATACAGGTCCATTTCTATCACTGGAAAGAGCATAATGCCTCGTCTCAGCTTTCTTTTCAGTCATTACAAATGTTTCGAAAATAAAGGAATGCAGAAAATGGAAATATCCAAGATCAACATGAGGACCAGTAACAAAGATTCCATTTTTGAAACTGCATTGGGAATCCTCTGCAGAAATTGACTCAGAGCTCTAAGATTTACAAAAAAGACCAAGAGGACTGGAGTCAATACAACACAGTGTCTGGAGACTTCAGCTGGTTACCTTGATTTCTCAAATATGATGGAGAAAGCACCTTAGCAACTACAGCTGCCAGTTCTCTCAGGGCCCTGACATGCCTCTGGGTGGGTCCCATGGTCTTGCATGCTCAGGTTCCTCAAGTGGTCTGAAAGCTGACCTGCTACTATGGGTTAGAATCAAGTCCACCAGTCCAATAACCTGAGAGATGTGGAAATAGTGACTGGCAGTAAAAATTGAGACCAACACTTGTTGAGTACCTCAGCCTTCTCCTTGTCTGTTGTCACTAGTCCTGTCTGGCTTATGGGGGTGGGGGGGGGGGGGGGGGGAATAGGGGAGGTGTGATAGGTTTCTTTTCATCTTCCTTTTCCCACTGAAATACCCGTAGGTGCCTTTATTATTCTTAGTTTTGGCATGCTTTTCCAAATTCAGCTTCAACTGAGCCTTAGCTATACTGATCCCATCCTCACACACTCATGTGTTACCACTGTATTTTTCCCATGATTTGTCTCGCTGTGTATTGTCTGCATATTACCTACTTGCATCACATCTATTAATTTTCAATAACCTTCTGGCTTTAACTTGTTTTCAAAAAAAACCCTTTTTGAACCTTTCCACCTCAGAAATTCACCTGGGAAACCCCAAATCCCCAAAATTCACCCCGAAGTCCCCCCTGGGACGCTCAGCACTCACCTGGCAACTCCCAAAAGCCCACAAATTCACCCCAAAATTCACGGGGGACCCCCAAATTCCAGGGCTTCACCCCAAAATCCCACCTGCAACCCCCAAAACCCCTCAAATCACCCCCAAGACCCAGTCCCCCCAACACCTCCCAAATTCACTCCAAAATGTCTCCAATCCCCCTCAAAACCCTCCCAGATACCCCCAAATCCACCAAATTCACTCCCAGACCCATCTGGGACTCCCAAAAATCACCAAAATTCCCCGGAAAATCCACCTGCATCCCCCCAAATTCATCCCAAAATTCTCCCACGACTTCCAAATGCTCACCTGGATACCCCAAAATCGACAGAATTCACCCCAAAATACGCCTGGCATTCCCAAAACTCACCTGAGAACCCTAAAATTCACAAGTATACCCTAAAATTCACCAAATTCACCCAAAATTCCCCTGAGATCCCTAGAATTCCACAAATTCCCCCTAAAATTCAACTGGGACTCCCCACATTCCACAAATTCACCCCAAACCTCGCTACCCGGGATCCCCCAAAATTCCACAAATTCTCCCCCAAAATCAACCTGGGACCCCTCAAAACTCACCTGGATCTCCCCAAATCCCCGCCCCGCCCCGCCCCCCCCAATTCACCTGGGCACTCCCAAATCCCCAGAATTCAACCCAAAATTCACCTGGGACCCCAAAAACCTCCAAATTCGCTCCAAAATGATTGGCAACTTTACACACTCCATTTTCCCACAAAAGGATCTAGAGCCCTGTGCGCTTCGTATACAAACTAAATGCAAAAAAACTTTCTATTCATTCTCAGCAAAAAGACTTCCTATTCCTCCTTCTTTTGGACAAAACTGCCTTCACTTTCAAACTTATTCTCTTGCTCACTTACCTGCACAATGCTTAGTCCCTGTTCTGCATGCTCATTTTCTTCACTTTTACAAGGAATCCTCTCCTCATCTTCTTCTTCCTCTGCTTCTTCCATTTCCTGTGCCAAGATCACCCGTTTCTCTGTTAGATTTCTTTCTCCAGCTGATTTTTTGACAACTGTCCCTATCTTCTGGCACCGCTCGCTCGAGAGAGGCGATTGTCCCGCTCTGCTCTGGGCTGGGACTGCGCTCTCTTCAAGCCCTGGGGGCAATTTTGGATGCCACAGCGTCAGAAAGACCTCAGGCTATTGGAGAAATGTCCAAAGGAGGGACACAGGGATAGCGAAGAGGCTGGAGGGAAAGCCATACAAAGAGTGGCTCAGGGCATTTGGTTCAGCTGCAGAGAGGACACTGAGCTCACACCTCACTTGGGACCTCTCAGCTCCTCCCAAGGGCAGCACAGGGACAGCTTTGCTCTCTGCTCTCTGCGACCAGGGACAGGAGCCAAGGGAATGCCAGGAGCTGTGTCAGGGGACGATTAGGCTGGCTATCAAGGAAAGGTTTTTTTCCTCAGAGGCTGGTCGGGCACTGAATAGGTTCTCCAGGCAATGGGCACAGCCCCAAGGCTGCCAGAGATCCAGGAGCGTTTGGCCAATGCTCTCAGGGATGCAGAGGGTGGGACTGTTGGAGTGTCTGTGCAGGGCCAGGAGTTGGACTTTGACGATCCCTAGGGGTCCCTTCCGACTCAGGAAACTCTTACCATTTTCCCCTCTTTCCTCTCCTTGCACAATGCTCTCAGCTTACTGTTCCACCGCATGCTCCACTTCTGAAACCTCCGCTACTTCTTTCCAGTTCAAGCACAGTTCTACTGGTTACAATCCAAAGATAGACAGATTGAAAAACAACCAAAAAGAAACACCTGTTTGGAATGTCGTGGTCTTATCTGCATCTCCAACTATGAAGTCGATTGTGCCTTGCAAGTTCTAAAAGCAAAACAACAACAACAAAAAACACCCACCACACCGTTTTAACATAGGGATTTGCCTTCTTCTAAGAAATCCATATCCCTTCTCAAAATGGATCTATTTCAGGAAGAGATCATCTTGAATAGATCACTTACTACCTAAAGAACCTGGAACACTCAAATCCGTAATGATAAGCCTGTTACCTTGTCGTTTTCTGTTCCAAAGGCAAATGCATTTGCTCAAGTGCCGTTTGTAACAAGGACAGAGCTCAAAGTGTGGCTCTGAGAAATGTTTTGGTTTCCCTCTCCTATCTTCATCAAAAGCACTTTCTTCAATGGCTGAAACAATACTTGATACAGTCTGAATTTTAAAGGTCATGAAAATTTTCTCCAAAGTGAAAAATTAATATAGCAGTCAGGTTTGAAACCAACGGGAATTTTTGTTTTACCTGTTTGAAGATTCCCTTCACACTAAAATGCTGGCTGATGGATACCTAGAAGAAATCAATTCCCACAAAATGCTTCTGGGTAAGCCATTACGTCATCCATTACAATTTGCTTCAGTGTCCCGTTCCTGTCCAATTGAAGGTCCCTGTTTAAGAGACTCAAGTGCGGAGAGAAATAAAATTAAATATGACTACAGTGCCTTTAAATCGAAATCGAACTTCCTGATCAATCTCATAAAACCTTTAGGCTAAATGTTGCCATTGATCTGTTTCTACTGAACACAATCACGTCCTGGCTTGTTAGAGATTAGTTCATTACAAAGAAAGAAACGCAGAGAAGTTAAAATATTTCCAAAGAAGCATTTGACATCCTTCCTTTTGGATGGGGAACCACACCAACACTGCTTACATAAGAGGTCAAATGACTGTCTTCCATGTTAGTTCTGCACTGTGCTCAGCGGAGCCTTTCTGGTTTATTTGCCTTTGACTTGGACATAAAGCTGAGTCTTGATTCAAGAAAAATCAATATTCACACTTGTTTTCATTTACACGGACATTGGCTTGGTCTCCTAAACAAAGAGAATGATGGGGAATTTTTGTACGAGTTCAGATAGGTAACATTCTCTTTCCGCAACCTGGCATTGTATTTTCACTTGGTCTGTTACCTCTGGCTTTGTTTTAACGGCTCAAATTATTAGGAAGAGTATCAAACCTCCAGCTCTAACCACAGTCCCACTGCGAGGTGTGTGAAGGTATGTGCATCTGCCCCTCAGGTCCACACTGCTCTTCTAATGTGCCTCTGATCGAGCAGGTAGGAAAGACCTCCTGGGTGTGTGAACAGTGCTGCTTCCTCTACGGCTTCAGAGCTGCTGCTAAGCTCTTCAGGAAGGAGAGCGGTATTGTACCCATTTTTAGATGGTTTTTAAAGTTGCCGGTGCTTGGCTGTCTTAAACGTCTGAGTTCCTAGAACTTTGAATGAGATCAAATCTATGAGTGAAGAGATGATGGTGCAGACCAACTTCTGATTCCGGTGATCCAAGAATCTGCACTACTACTTTTACCTTCTGAATAAGGCATGGATGTGATGGTATGCACAGTAATACTGATGTGCTATGGTTTTTGAATGATAGCAGTCTTCCTTTGTCCCATTCCTAAACCGTGGGCATTATTTGCCTTAACCTTGTTCAGTAGGGACATTATTCTATATTCTTACATGAAGTGAAAAGCACTCTTTTTCCATACCTTCACACAACAGCATTAAAACAAGGCCTAAGTAGTACAACCAATGTTCAAAGATGCTCTACCTTTTAAGTTTACAAAACATACCAAATTCATACCTTGTTCTAAGTTGATCTCAAGAAGAAAGGGTGTTCTCCAAATACTCCTTCAGCTCTTCCTCACAGCTCACCGTTTGCCTTTTTTCTAAGATTGTATCCAGATCACTTTCATCATCTAAGGCCACATAAAAAAGCTAGTAAAAATGGTTTCGTAGATACTAAAATCTCCCCAGCTCTTTAGGATTCAAGGAAGTTAATTATGCACATATCTTCTACACCCAGAAGAGAAAGCTACCTCAGCAAAACTCATCGCCTATGAAAATCTTCCTAGATAATGAACACCTCTGACACTGCCACCCCAAGTTGGTGTTCTGAAACAATGAGAACCTCACATCCAATCAGACTCTAGACCTGCACAAGATCTCGTCATAGCAACTTGCAGCCACTTTCTACAGAAAGCAGCAGTGATCTCTATCGCTGTTGCCATACCAACAATAAGACAGGACTGTCCATTCAGCGTGAATCAAGCAGTTAGCAAAAATGCACCTGACAGAATGAAACTGAAGAGGAGAAATTCCCATCTAAAAGTCAAAGATTACATTTTTAATTTTATAGCAGGTATTTTGAATTTCAGAGGGCTCTTTGCATTAAGAAGTCCTGTCTTTATAGCACACCCTTGTTTTTATGTTTCTACCTGGATTATGGCCATTTAGCCGTCTCCTTCAAATCACTCCAAAGAAAAACATTCAAGTGAACAAGTTCTTTCTAAACTGCTGGAAGGTGAAATGAATGAGTAAGAGGATATGTAACATGATAAAAGGCTGCCTGGAATTTTACGACTGGTATCCAACATGGCGTCTTCTATCTGGAGAGTAAAAAAAAATCAGTCTCCAAGTAAACTGGTAAGAATGCGGATTCTCAAAACTTCTGTTTATTCTGGCACCATAAAGCACCAAATCACATTCTATAATTTATCCCTTTAGAAACAACTGCCCGACTTTTTTTATGTATAGAAAAGATTGGAAGACATTTGGGAGAATATTTCCAGCTCTTCCTGAAGTCTGATCTTAAGCAGACTGGGCCATATGTCATTCATCGCTATCCTATGTATTTCAGATAGAAATGATCATAAAAATACAATCTATTTCTATTACAAATAATAAACACAAGAATTATGAACACTTCCACATGAAACTCTTCCACACCAAACTGTTTCTCTGGAGTGTTTTGTCACACTATGGACCTCTTTCTAAGGTGACATCAACAGCCTACCACGCAGAAGGCATTGCAGGTGGGAGCACAGGAAGAACAGACTAATCCCAAGGAGTGATGAAGATATATGTCATCAAATAAAAGAAACGTACATCCACGTGCTCCACTTCTTCAAACCTACATTTTCGTTTCTCAGTCATCTGAAGCATGTTGGAGTGCACAACTTCAGCATCTTCTGCTGTGCAAATGTTCACATCCAACAGGGTCATCTGAAGGAAAAGAAGAACAAATTATTGACATGCACAGAAGAAATACTGTGTGGCTTTCAGAGAGCCTGGCTAAACGTAGTGTTTCTTTTCTTGTGATGGACAGAGATAGATTCAGCCTCCCACATGCCATATTAGATTACTAAACAATACCATCTGGTTGGACACAAAGGGAGAAATTGAGGCAGAGGTGGAATTTCTTTCCCAAGATAAGACAGATTTAGCACAAGGGCTGAGGCTCCTTGCATCTTCCACATTCATGTAGGACAGCACTCCCTTCATTACTGGCATTTGTTACGGCTTTTCCACATTTCAAGCACAAATACCAACTACTACTGTGAAACCAAACGGATGGCTTACTTTTTGAACAGAGTAAGGCGGAGGTTAAAAAGGAATTCCACTTGTTATCTCACTGTCTGGTGCATCTTTACTCTCTCTAATGACACATTGGACCACGGCTATCACAGCCAAAAGCTGTGGCACTCAACTTGCACATCTGCCCTTTCTCCTGACATTTGCCCTCGACCAGCTCATACTGGATGCTCATTTTCTCCACGCACTCCACATTAGGGCTGTCTGAATGATACGGAACAGACCACAGTCAAAATTCCCATCTTTCACAGTGCAGTGTGACATGGAAACATGACAGAGGCCATGTGCTGAATCTCAGCACACGGAACAGATGCCAGCAGTGCCTACAGACACCAGACATTACCAGCCAAAGAAATCAAGACATTTTCATACACAGCTGTTTCTCATTATGCTTCAAAGTAGCAAGGTACTTAACAATCGCTACCAACTTCTTTGCTACCATACAGGCTACAAACATCCCAACTGGATGTGCTCTGGAGCAAGAGAAGGCAGACACAGAGCGGGAAGGCATGCTGCAAGGACACAGAGAAAGGAAGTATCTCCAATACTTCCCCTCTTCTTCTCATACTTCCCCTCTTCTTCTCCAGGAGTTAAAAAGGAGTATTTTTGTATGACTGAGAAGGGATCCACGTCAAAATTAACATTTGATTTCCCCCAGATTCATTCTAACCGAGCCAGTTCCTGCTAGATCTCCCCATGCACAGGTGTTTGTACTGGCCAAAGGAAAGCCATGCCACAGGCAGCTTCTTTGGCTCTTACTGCCACCTCCAAGCAACTGAGAAGGTATGTGGCAACACACGGAACAAAGAATAGAGCAAACATGCACTCTCAAAGCAACCGTCTGCCTCATCGTTGCCCAGGAGAAAAGAAAATATTGCTTGAATTCCAGACTGTTCTTAGGATTTCCCGACCTACCTAGACTTTTGTTTCAATTCTCCAGAGTTCTGCACCATTCGTTTCCATCAGATTTGGCACGTGTTGGAGGCAACAGGGTGCTATCAAAGCAGGAAACAAGAGTCAGGTATCCTAAAATACAAACCAGTCAGTACTTCAAATATAAAATTATGAATCCGAATATCCATACTACTGGGCGTTCTTTTATTTACAGCCATCTTGGCAATGAAAATAAACCTGAGATTGTTGTTGTTCAAGGCCAACTGTTTACTGCCCGATAAGGAACTAACTGTCATCTACCTGGTTCCTACATCCACCGTAAAAAACCTCCCTGTAAAGATCGTAATGCATTGCACCCACACCAATGTGTCTTGTGTTCAGGATGGATATTCAAACGTAGCAACGTTAGATTTCTATCCAGACTCCTCTCTTCATTTATTCCGCAAATAAAATCCCACGCCATGGAGAAAAAAATGCCTTGACAAAAACACCAAGTTCTAGCTCTCCACCCCTCTTTGCCCATTTCTGCTATGTTTCGAGATTTACTTCTGCATTCCTCCATTTTTAGAGCCTGATCGCCACCTATTAAGTGTAGCTGGGGCACTGAAAATCAAGAATGCATTTTTTCCATTCAAAAGAGCTGTACAGAAATAGATGTAGACCCTGCCTTACTGCTGCATTTAGCAATCACACATTGACAGGAAGCAAAGTGCATTTTGTAGCCAAGTCCTTCATTAACTCCAGCAACAATTGTTTTCCTTTATGCTATACCCTCTTTTGCCATACCCGATATATTGCAAAACCTTCAGTCTCTCTTCACTGAGTACCATCTGCTCCTTTATCAACTTTTCCATTTCCATATTCACAGTTGGGGGATTCTGTATTTCTTCACTTGCCATAAATTCTCTGCAGGATGGAAAGTAGATATGTAGGATGGAATCACATGATATATGTGATATCATACGTGGTATCACGTAGAAAGAAAAAATGATCAAGTATTACTTTAACAGAAACCAAAAGTGAACACTAGCCTCTTGGTGTTGCTCATTGTCCAAAAGAAGACTGCCAAATTTCTGACCTGAAACTCTGAACTCCACACTTCTTTTGCATGAGCTTCCAGTCCCTTGCCATTTCAGTTGATGCCATTTTTCTTTCTCAAGCTCTGATTTCATTCGATTCAAGAGCAGCTTGGCAGTTGCCCTCTCATTATCCAGCAGTGCTCCGTTTATATTCTGTGTATTAAAAAACAAAACCAGAAGTAGAAGCAGCATACAACATGCAAAAACAAACCAAAAATTGTCTCTTCTACAGAAAATGAGGGGAGAAAAGAACACAAATGATAACCAATACCCCGTCAAGTAGAAATTTCTTCTATATTCCAGTGATTGATAGGCAGAAAAAATGAATTTCATCTGGGGAAAGAAAGACATTCTAGGAATATTCAGACTGCTATCTTGCCCCAGGTAAAACATTTACCATGGCCTTAGCGTTAATGAGCTTGTGAACATCAGCTGCCAAGAGGAAGGACATTTCCTCCAGTTTCACACAATACTTGGTCAGTACATCTGCTATCTGTGCAATCAAAGAATACAGAAAAGCAACAACAATGAAAAGTAGAACTCAAATATCAATTTCCCAAGTTAAAATCTACATGAACAAGACAATTTTTCCATTCAAGTGAATTCGATTTAATTAATTCATTAACTACATAAGTAGCATTCTCACGTTCAAGAGTAGAATTCAAAGAATCGACGTTGCTTCTTCTGAGACATTGAAGCCTGAGTAGATCCCAACTTCAAATCTAGTAGGACGGCATGAAAGCAATACCTGCTACATTTAGTACATGTAAACTACAAAGAACATCTAGAACAGCTCTAAAAGATGCACAAACCCATGAACTTTGAAGGAGACGCTAGCAAGAAATGTGGAAATAGGCTTTATCTGCCCAGTGCTTTTCCCAAAAGCACGGGCACTCCTTGGCGTCAGTGAGAGTCTCTGTCTCATTACTCAGCAGCTGGCTTAGGGTAAAAAAGGATGCATGCAATCACTTCATTCCTGTTCATGACATAAACTTACTGCATCATCATGGAAGCCATTTACTTGGAAATATAGCCTAAAAAATAGGTGTCAGACTGGGTACATATCTAGATTGCTATGAGCAAAACCAATTTCTTTTTAACAGGAAAGCCATACAATATGCCTGCCATGGCAAATATTAGTCTACTAGCCCTGCACTTCAACGGGCAGTGAGCAGTTCATGACACCAAGTTTACGTTTGGCAAGGAGACAGTCTATTTATTACAAGCCCCTAGTTCTAGAACCAAGAATACAGGAGTTGCTCATTCCCAATGAAAATCTGTCCATTTCATACCTTTGGGGTTTTATGCTTCTGTTCTTTACCTGTCTTGAGTGTGGCTTTCTTGTGAAGTCACTGATGGGTGTTTTTCCAACACATTTCTGCTGATTACACGGTAATTGCGTGGCATCAGCAGACATCTCTGAATGTCTCTTGAAAGTATGCTTTTTACTCTTCCTAGAGGACCTTGTCTTCTTCTTTCCTTCACCCAAAAGGTGGGCTAAGTGAGCCTTCAAAGAACCATCATCTCAACAATTAGAATTCTTTCAAACCTACTGAATGGAGAACAGAGACAAAAAAATTTTAAAAAGACTAGTACGCGAAAGACAACAGAAGAGAAAGGTAAAATAATGAATCCTACATGCCACGTGCATAACTCTCTTCATTCAAGGCTATTTTCAAAATGAGAAAAAAAAAAAAAAAAAAAGATCATCTTTTCCTCAGAGAGGAAAAGTGGAGTAACTGGATTGTGTTGCCTTGCCTACAGTTACCAGAAAAGTCAACAGCTGAGTTGAAAACTCCTGAAGCTGGCTAACTACACCTCTAAATGTTTTACTACTGTGTTATGATTCTGTCTTCAGTTAATAGAACCCGATATACAACAAAGAGATGGGAGCACATGGAGATGCATTGGAGAGCCTACGCTGGAGGTAACACATTCATTTTTTACTCAAACAAATCCAAATTAGAAATGTTGAAAATTACCTGGGGCCATTTCAACAGCCAGCAAACTGACTAACACAACCAATCTTTGGCTTCTATTCAATCCTTTGCTTGTTTTACCTGGACCTTGAAGATCTGTCTGCAGCCTTCCTCTCTGCAAATATATCACACTCGTCCTATTGAGAACCCATGGCTCATCACAGCTGCTTCGCCACGCCTGCTTCCAGAAGAACTGGCAACTACAAGCTGGGAGCCAAGAGATACAACACTTCACTTGGAAAAGGGCCTTCCATGAATCCTAGAATCCCAGAATGGTTTGGACTGGAAGCGACCTTAGAGACAAATTATCTTCTTCCCACATCCTGACACGGGCAGGGACACTTTTCCACTAGTCCAGGTTGCTCCATGTCCGCTCCAGCCTGGCCCTGGACGCTTCCTGCCATGGGGCTCCTACACAGCCTCTTTGAGCAACATGTGCCTCAGCACCCACCCAAGGAAGAATTCCTTTCCAATATCCCATCTATCCCAGCCCTCTGGCAGTTTGAAGCTATTCCCCCTTGTCCTGCGAGTCCAGACCCTTTTCCAAAGTCCCTCCCCAGCTATCTTGGAGCCCCAGCAGGCACTGCAAAGGGCTCGAAGATCTCCCTGGAGCCTTCTGTTCTCCAGATTGGACACCCTCAGCTCTCCCAGACTGTCCTAGAGCAAAGAAGCTCCACCTTTCAAAGCACCTTAGACGCCTCCTACCGGCCAAACTCGATGGCAACGCTGGCCTTCCGGGCCCTACGGATATCGCTTCCGGTGTCGCTCGGAGTCACTCCCGGCTCTCTTCCCGCCCCCCATGGGGCCCTCAGGCGATGCCGCTCCTACGCCACTTCTGCCGCTGTCAGACCAACGGGGGGGCGGGGGGCCAGCCCAGACTCATCCACAATCCACACTGTCCTCGGCGGCTGCTGCGGGCTCATGGCGGCCCACACACCCGGAAGCAGAGCTCCGAACACAGAGGATCATAGCCCCACATTTGTGTTCGTCTCTGCACAAGGCAGGCCAGTCTTGCCATGCCCGGACTTTTCAGTTCAGCACGAGAATGAGAATACACCTGCGCCATGGGGGAGGAAACCTCTAAAGACTCCCTCATACGTGGTCGCTCAACTTAATGCCTAGGCACTTGCCATTCCTAAGGCTACACTAAAGCCTTTTTTACCTTGCGGGTAAGAAATGCCGTTGTTCTCGTGTGCAGCTAAAGGCGCAGCACAGGCAGGCCGGGGCAAAAGCTGGGGCAGAGCCCTTCCTCACTCCTTCGCTGTGCTGTACTCCATGCAGCTAGAGCGAAGCGAGAAGGACGCGAGGAAGAAAAAGGCGTTCTTAAAGTAGCACCCTGGCAGCAGCCCTGAAAAGGCGCATAACACACGGCGTCTCGCTGCCCTCCGTTCTACATACTCGCGGCTCCCTCTGCCGACTTGCAAAAGTTGCTACCAGAGCAGAGGCGGCCAGATTGAAGAGGCAGTGCCTAGGTTCACCTTCTCCTTACTGCACGTAAGCCACGTCCAGCTCCTCGCTGCACTCTGGATTTCCCTTCTCCGAGGCACTTACCGTGGTGCTGTGTGCAACTCGGCGCCTAGAAGCGACCGCCAATGCTTTCCAGGCGGGCTGCAAGGGAACCAAGGAGCAGCACAAGCAGCAGTGCTTCAGCTTGCTCCTTCCGACTGCTAAGGGCACTTGGGAAGGCAAGCGAGAGTCAACCACCTTCCTCTCCTAGTAGCCTGTAACGTGGTGCACACAAGCACGGGACTAGTGCCGCTTCGTTCACCGCCCTCGCCCAAGCGTGGAGCCGCTTTCACTTGCCGGCGGCCAGAAGCCGCTGCAAGGGCGCCACACAACCACAAGTGCGCCGGCAGCCAAGAGCTAGAGAACGCTGCTTCTGCCCAAGCCCGCCTAGGGCGTGCACCTTTGTTCTCAGAGCTCCGTGCAACAGTCTGCCTCTCTCGCAGTTCGAATGGAAAACGAAAGCTTTTCGCCTACGCCCTTCACAGAGATCCGTTGCCAGGACGAGAATGCCTTGTGGCCGGAGCTCGCCCCCGCCGCGAGGAAGCTGCTATTAGCACCGCGTTGCAGGGACACGTCTCGCTTCTTGACTACGTGCTCAGCGCTCTCCGAATTCGCCGCTAGCTCCACGGTCTTTCTCAGCTGCAAGTAGCAGCGCTCACAGTACATAGAGCTTCGCAAGGACCGAAGACCCGGAGGGAAGTATCGCACTCGAAAATGTGCCAGGATAGAGACGTTCTACACTGAGTAGAGACACAGACAGACAGAGAGTTCTACACTGCCCCTTCTCGTCGGCCATCTTGTGCTCTGCTGCCTCTGCTGTGACGAATAGGTCCTTGAAAGGCGAGCGACAGCGGCTCTCCAGGCACTGAAGAGAGTTCCCTAGGGACTTTTCGATGTAAAACTTTTTCCACCTCCAAAAATACATGGGTAAGTCCTAAAAGTTTTGGTTTTCTTAAGAATAGTTTCGCCCAAGTTTTGCTGTTCTAAACACCCATGGTTTCAGTCTTCACTTAACTGCTTGTTTCTGTCTTTTTGGCTAGTGGCAATCTAATTCTAAGGTAACTAGATGTGTTGGAAATCCATAAATTACATCTCAAGTTAGGTGGGAAAATTGGCTCGGAAGAAAATGGAATTGAGAATTTGGAAAGAATCCAGAGTGAGCTGATGTCACAATCCGAGATTCCCTTGGGTTCCAAATCCTTTCATTTGTGTTTTTGTGGGCTTTTTGAAGGCGGTGTACAGTTGAAGCCATGATTTAGCTGCGGTGAGACCTGCTCTGCTGTAAAAGCATTATTTTCTCAGTGAGCATGGACAACAGTTAGAGTGTCGTCTTTTAAGATTCCCTGCACTCCACTTATGGTGGCAAAAGCAGTGCCTTGACTGTAATCATAAAAGTGATTACAGCTTCATTGCTTTGACATCATGTAGGATGCTTCCTCCATCTGCTGTGGTCAGCATTAAGTAACAGATTTCTCAGTTTCTAGGAAGAGTCTAGCAAACAATCACCTTGCTCCTTCTCTTGCATTTATTCATCACTGCTATGCTGCTATACAGACAGGTAGTCTGTTTATGATTCAACAATTCAATGGGACATCAAGTAAATAACAAAGCAAAACTAACTACCGAAAGCACTATAAGGGCCAGAGATTAGCTTGGATCAAAACAGGTATTCTCCTAGCATTGTTTACAAACGAGTCAGCATGTGAAACAGAAGGCACAATGTAGTTTGTGCCTTGTTTTGGGCATGCCCGAAAGAAGGAAATTCTGATTTCACATACGGGAAAAGAAATGTTGACATTTGAATGAGATTGTTCATACCCCAGTAAAGGTTGCTTTGAAAGGTTGTGGAAGTCCTGTTAGGAAACATGGCTTTACAAGTCCTTTCCACCAGGAGACAACAGCTGCAGAACATCTGGGTGTGCCAGTGTTGAGAGCACCAGCAAAGATCAAAGTGGAGAAGTTGGTGAACAATGGCAGTGGCCTGGCGGAGGGCAAGTGGGGTGCTGGCTGTGGGACCAGGGGAGTCCTGACTGATTTAGGAGGCGTGTGATGGTCTGTGCCAGCAAGCGGAGTAGTGCTGTGGCCTTGGCACACTGCTAATACTGGAATTCAGTGGGGTCACTGGGCAGGCTGAGTGTGTGAGCTGCTGGAGGGACCCAGGTTGCCCACATGTAAACATCCAGTCTCACTCTTGCCAGCCACAGAAAGGAGCAGGATGTGGCTGCTGGCGATGCCTGTCACGTATACGCAGTGTATATGTGTGCTATCCCAGCCTGCTGGGAACACTTCTTCTTTGGGACTGCTTGGGCTGAGGGAGAGAAAGCAGTGGTAGTTTCTGAGGTTTCGAGTTTGTTCGAGTTTCTCAGGCTGTTTCTGGAGCCACCCCGAGTTCTCTTCCTTGAAGCATTTCAAGTCCTGCTAATTTTCAAAATTCAAACAGACACAGCCCTAAGCTAGTTGATCTGACTTCAGAGCTATTCTTACGCTGAGCTGTTGCATGATCTGATCTCCTGAGATGTCTTCCATCTCAGTTTATGACCTGGTTCTTGTGAAAAGTAGGATCTTTTAGCCTGGAGAAGAGAGGTTTCTGGAGAGACAGTATTGTGGCCTTTGAATATGTAAAGAGGGTATAAGACAAATGGAGAAAGACTTTTTAGGAAAGTTTGCAGAGACAGGACAAGGGGCCATGCTTTCAAACTGAGACTAGGTTTAGATTGGCTAAAAGGAAAAACTTTTCTACAGTGAAGCTGGTGAGACACTCAAACGGGTGTTCCAGAGAAGTTGTGGATGCCCCATCATTGAGAGTGCTCCTTATCAGTTTGGCTAGTCTTGAGCAATTTGATCTACTGTAAGATCTACCTGGCAAGGAAGTTGGACTAGATGATCTTTAATCACAGACTGTTGTATGATTCCGTGGAAGACAGAATGCAATAAAGTTCATATTTCAGATTTTGGCGCAGACATATTTATTATTTCTCACTTTATGCATCATTGCAATGACAACTTGTTAGCTTCTGAAATGATTAGCTGAGATTGATTTCCTTCCTTAGTTTCATTTTCTCTGTTATTCCTTCACTCTTGGACTTTTTTTTTCACTAGATTCCCTCTTTCAGTAAACTGCCCTTAAGTATCACTTTGCTCCCCACCTGGCTTTTTTTTTTTTTTTTCAATGACACCTTTTCACTGGTTCGTTTTGGGCCTTTGCTGCTTGAAGTCCAGCAGCCTCCTTGTCTGAGCATTACGGAGCTTTCTTTACAGCTTCATCACTATGCAAAAAGCCATAAATTACTGTGTTCCATCTCACATACCATCAAGTATCACACTAATATTCCCTCTGCTGAATAGCTGGTTGGTTTACATAGACCAGCCAAATACCAGGAAATCCAGATGGCAGCAAGAATCTTTTAGACTACTCCCGCTGTTCATTTAAATTCTGGAGAAGTCACGTGAGGTATCACATTCTCTTGAAAGAAGTGTCTATCATCTCGGACATTCTAGAATGGGCTATTAATATTGTCATGAGTTTCTGGCTAGACTTTTTAGTATGCAAATTCAAATTCAAATGATCTGAAATGATAGAACTTCAAGAAATTTTTTTTCCCAGAATCGAAGTATGATGGAGTTCCATAGGGAGAATCTTAATCTTAGTTATTCTATTCCATCTCACATCATGGCTGGGGGCAGGGAGAAGGGAGTATCTTTGGGGGACAATGGGTTCCGGTGTAGTCAGTAAGCTGGGCAGAGGAGCCATCAGGTATTTTCTGTTGTTGGGCGGGGGGGGGGGGGGGGGGGGGGATTCGTGTGAACTCTTCCTTTCTTGTACCCTGCCACTAGTATTGTTGCTAAAATTGTTTGTTTTCTCATCCAAGTGACAAAATCAGCACACTTAATGAGGGATGAAGAGGGAGCAGCGACCTCAGAACAGGAGGAAGAAGAAGCAGAGCCTGCTGTCCTCCAGAAGAAAAAAACACTACCAGCCAATTTTGCATCATCTGTGAACTTCCTGGGCGTGTACTCTATCCCCTTGTCCAGAACACTGAGCAAGATATTAAACAGGACTGGGCCCAAGACTGAGCCTTGGGGACCAGCTGGATGAACTCTATTTCCTACCACTCTGTGGGCCTGGCCATCACCCAGTTTGTCACCCAGCAAACAGCCCACCCATGCAAACCATAAGCAGACAGTTTCTTCAGGAGAATGATGTGAGACTCATTGCAAAAAGGATCAGGGAGATGCCTAGGAAGAGTCTCAGGTGAATCCAGGAGACTATAGTGGAGGAAGGACGCGAGGAAGAAGAAGGCGTTCTTAAAGTAGCACCCTGGCAGCAGCCCTGAAAGGGCGCATAACACACGGCGTCTCGCTGCCCTCCGTTCTACATACTCGCAGCTCCCTCTGCCGACTTGCAAAAGTTGCTACCAGAGCAGAGGCGGCCAGATTGAAGAGGCAGTGCCTAGGTTCACCTTCTCCTTACTGCACGTAAGCCACGTCCAGCTCCTCGCTGCACTCTGGATTTCCCTTCTCCGAGGCACTTACCGTGGTGCTGTGTGCAACTCGGCGCCTAGAAGCGACCGCCAAAGCTTTCCCAGCGGGTTGCAAGGGAACCACGGAGCAGCACAAGCAGCAGTGCTTCAGCTTGCTCCTTCCGACTGCTAAGGGCACTTGGGAAGGCAAGCGAGAGTCAACCACCTTCCTCTCCTAGTAGCCTGTAACGTGGTGCACACAAGCACGGGACTAGTGGCGCTTCGTTCACCGCCCTCGCCTAAGCGTGGAGTCGCTTTCACTTGCCGGCGGCCAGAAGCCGCTGCAAGGGCGCCACACAACCACAAGTGCGCCGGCAGCCAAGAGCTAGAGAACGCTGCTTCTGCCCAAGCCCGCCTAGGGCGTGCACCTTTGTTCTCAGAGCTCCGTGCAACAGTCTGCCTCTCTCGCATTTCAAATGGAAAACGAAAGCTTTTCGCCTACGCCCTTCACAGAGATCCGTTGCCAGGACGAGTATGTCTTGTGGCCGGAGCTCGCCCCCGCCGCGAGGAAGCTGCTATTAGCACCGCGTTACAGGGACACGTCTCGCTTCTTGACTACGTGCTCAGCGCTCTCCGAATTCGCCGCTAGCTCCACGGTCTTTCTCAGCTGCAAGTAGCAGCGCTCACAGTACATAGAGCTTCGCAAGGACCGAAGACCCGGAGGGAAGTATCGCACAGGAAAATGTACCAGGACAGAGACGTGTTCTACGTTGTCCCTTCTCGTCATGCAGTTTGTGCCTCTGCTGCTTGTGCTGTTAGGAATCGCTCCTTGAAAGACGAGCGAGAGCGTCCTTCCGGGTGCATTGCACTGAGTCGAGTGCTCGCTCGGGACTTTGCTCTCGGGGCCAAGGCAAGAGGGCGTGCTTGCCCGCAGAACTGAGAACACGCTGTTGGGCAGAGCTGCAACTGACCGCCGGAGTTCAGCTCTCGCCGGACGGCAGAAGGCGAAGAACGAAGCCGCTTGCGAGCGGCGCAGTGCAGCGAAGAGCTCTCCGAATTCGCCGCTAGCTCCACGGTCCTTCTGAGCTGCGAGTAGCAGCGCTCGCAGTACACGGAGCTTCGCAAGGCCCGAAGACCCGGAGGGAAGTATGGCACACGGAAATGTGCCAGGACAGAGACGTGTTCTACGTTGTCCCTTCTCGTCATGCAGTTTGTGCCTCTGCTGCTTGTGCTGTTAGGAATCGCTCCTTGAAAGACGAGCGAGAGCGTCCTTCCGGGTGCATTGCACTGAGTCGAGTGCTCGCTCGGGACTTTGCTCTCGGGGCCAAGGCAAGAGGGCGTGCTTGCCCGCAGAACTGAGAACACGCTGTTGGGCAGAGCTGCAACTGACCGCCGGAGTTCAGCTGTCGCCGGACGGCAGAAGGCGAAGAACGAAGCCGCTTGCGAGCGGCGCAGTGCAGCGAAGAGCTCTCCGAATTCGCCGCTAGCTCCACGGTCCTTCTCAGCTGCGAGTAGCAGCGCTCGCAGTACACGGAGCTTCGCAAGGCCCGAAGACCCGGAGGGAAGTATGGCACACGGAAATGTGCCAGGACAGAGACGTGTTCTACGTTGTCCCTTCTCGTCATGCAGTTTGTGCCTCTGCTGCTTGTGCTGTTAGGAATCGCTCCTTGAAAGACGAGCGAGAGCGTCCTTCCGGGTGCATTGCACTGAGTCGAGTGCTCGCTCGGGACTTTGCTCTCGGGGCCAAGGCAAGAGGGCGTGCTTGCCCGCAGAACTGAGAACACGCTGTTGGGCAGAGCTGCAACTGACCGCCGGAGTTCAGCTGTCGCCGGACGGCAGAAGGCGAAGAACGAAGCCGCTTGCGAGCGGCGCAGTGCAGCGAAGAGCTCTCCGAATTCGCCGCTAGCTCCACGGTCCTTCTCAGCTGCGAGTAGCAGCGCTCGCAGTACACGGAGCTTCGCAAGGCCCGAAGACCCGGAGGGAAGTATCGCACACGAAAATGTGCCAGGACAGAGACGTGTTCTACGTTGTCCCTTCTCGTCATGCAGTTTGTGCCTCTGCTGCTTGTGCTGTTAGGAATCGCTCCTTGAAAGACGAGCGAGAGCGTCCTTCCGGGTGCATTGCACTGAGTCGAGTGCTCGCTCGGGACTTTGCTCTCGGGGCCAAGGCAAGAGGGCGTGCTTGCCCGCAGAACTGAGAACACGCTGTTGGGCAGAGCTGCAACTGACCGCCGGAGTTCAGCTGTCGCCGGACGGCAGAAGGCGAAGAACGAATCCGCTTGCGAGCGGCGCAGTGCAGCGAAGAGCTCTCCGAATTCGCCGCTAGCTCCACGGTCCTTCTCAGCTGCGAGTAGCAGCGCTCGCAGTACACGGAGCTTCGCAAGGCCCGAAGACCCGGAGGGAAGTATCGCACACGAAAATGTGCCAGGACAGAGACGTGTTCTACGTTGTCCCTTCTCGTCATGCAGTTTGTGCCTCTGCTGCTTGTGCTGTTAGGAATCGCTCCTTGAAAGACGAGCGAGAGCGTCCTTCCGGGTGCATTGCACTGAGTCGAGTGCTCGCTCGGGACTTTGCTCTCGGGGCCAAGGCAAGAGGGCGTGCTTGCCCGCAGAACTGAGAACACGCTGTTGGGCAGAGCTGCAACTGACCGCCGGAGTTCAGCTGTCGCCGGACGGCAGAAGGCGAAGAACGAAGCCGCTTGCGAGCGGCGCAGTGCAGCGAAGAGCTCTCCGAATTCGCCGCTAGCTCCACGGTCCTTCTCAGCTGCGAGTAGCAGCGCTCGCAGTACACGGAGCTTCGCAAGGCCCGAAGACCCGGAGGGAAGTATCGCACACGAAAATGTGCCAGGACAGAGACGTGTTCTACGTTGTCCCTTCTCGTCATGCAGTTTGTGCCTCTGCTGCTTGTGCTGTTAGGAATCGCTCCTTGAAAGACGAGCGAGAGCGTCCTTCCGGGTGCATTGCACTGAGTCGAGTGCTCGCTCGGGACTTTGCTCTCGGGGCCAAGGCAAGAGGGCGTGCTTGCCCGCAGAACTGAGAACACGCTGTTGGGCAGAGCTGCAACTGACCGCCGGAGTTCAGCTCTCGCCGGACGGCAGAAGGCGAAGAACGAAGCCGCTTGCGAGCGGCGCAGTGCAGCGAAGAGCTCTCCGAATTCGCCGCTAGCTCCACGGTCCTTCTCAGCTGCGAGTAGCAGCGCTCGCAGTACACGGAGCTTCGCAAGGCCCGAAGACCCGGAGGGAAGTATGGCACACGGAAATGTGCCAGGACAGAGACGTGTTCTACGTTGTCCCTTCTCGTCATGCAGTTTGTGCCTCTGCTGCTTGTGCTGTTAGGAATCGCTCCTTGAAAGACGAGCGAGAGCGTCCTTCCGGGTGCATTGCACTGAGTCGAGTGCTCGCTCGGGACTTTGCTCTCGGGGCCAAGGCAAGAGGGCGTGCTTGCCCGCAGAACTGAGAACACGCTGTTGGGCAGAGCTGCAACTGACCGCCGGAGTTCAGCTCTCGCCGGACGGCAGAAGGCGAAGAACGAAGCCGCTTGCGAGCGGCGCAGTGCAGCGAAGAGCTCTCCGAATTCGCCGCTAGCTCCACGGTCCTTCTCAGCTGCGAGTAGCAGCGCTCGCAGTACACGGAGCTTCGCAAGGCCCGAAGACCCGGAGGGAAGTATCGCACACGAAAATGTGCCAGGACAGAGACGTGTTCTACGTTGTCCCTTCTCGTCATGCAGTTTGTGCCTCTGCTGCTTGTGCTGTTAGGAATCGCTCCTTGAAAGACGAGCGAGAGCGTCCTTCCGGGTGCATTGCACTGAGTCGAGTGCTCGCTCGGGACTTTGCTCTCGGGGCCAAGGCAAGAGGGCGTGCTTGCCCGCAGAACTGAGAACACGCTGTTGGGCAGAGCTGCAACTGACCGCCGGAGTTCAGCTCTCGCCGGACGGCAGAAGGCGAAGAACGAAGCCGCTTGCGAGCGGCGCAGTGCAGCGAAGAGCTCTCCGAATTCGCCGCTAGCTCCACGGTCCTTCTCAGCTGCGAGTAGCAGCGCTCGCAGTACACGGAGCTTCGCAAGGCCCGAAGACCCGGAGGGAAGTATGGCACACGGAAATGTGCCAGGACAGAGACGTGTTCTACGTTGTCCCTTCTCGTCATGCAGTTTGTGCCTCTGCTGCTTGTGCTGTTAGGAATCGCTCCTTGAAAGACGAGCGAGAGCGTCCTTCCGGGTGCATTGCACTGAGTCGAGTGCTCGCTCGGGACTTTGCTCTCGGGGCCAAGGCAAGAGGGCGTGCTTGCCCGCAGAACTGAGAACACGCTGTTGGGCAGAGCTGCAACTGACCGCCGGAGTTCAGCTCTCGCCGGACGGCAGAAGGCGAAGAACGAAGCCGCTTGCGAGCGGCGCAGTGCAGCGAAGAGCTCTCCGAATTCGCCGCTAGCTCCACGGTCCTTCTCAGCTGCGAGTAGCAGCGCTCGCAGTACACGGAGCTTCGCAAGGCCCGAAGACCCGGAGGGAAGTATGGCACACGGAAATGTGCCAGGACAGAGACGTGTTCTACGTTGTCCCTTCTCGTCATGCAGTTTGTGCCTCTGCTGCTTGTGCTGTTAGGAATCGCTCCTTGAAAGACGAGCGAGAGCGTCCTTCCGGGTGCATTGCACTGAGTCGAGTGCTCGCTCGGGACTTTGCTCTCGGGGCCAAGGCAAGAGGGCGTGCTTGCCCGCAGAACTGAGAACACGCTGTTGGGCAGAGCTGCAACTGACCGCCGGAGTTCAGCTGTCGCCGGACGGCAGAAGGCGAAGAACGAAGCCGCTTGCGAGCGGCGCAGTGCAGCGAAGAGCTCTCCGAATTCGCCGCTAGCTCCACGGTCCTTCTCAGCTGCGAGTAGCAGCGCTCGCAGTACACGGAGCTTCGCAAGGCCCGAAGACCCGGAGGGAAGTATCGCACACGAAAATGTGCCAGGACAGAGACGTGTTCTACGTTGTCCCTTCTCGTCATGCAGTTTGTGCCTCTGCTGCTTGTGCTGTTAGGAATCGCTCCTTGAAAGACGAGCGAGAGCGTCCTTCCGGGTGCATTGCACTGAGTCGAGTGCTCGCTCGGGACTTTGCTCTCGGGGCCAAGGCAAGAGGGCGTGCTTGCCCGCAGAACTGAGAACACGCTGTTGGGCAGAGCTGCAACTGACCGCCGGAGTTCAGCTCTCGCCGGACGGCAGAAGGCGAAGAACGAAGCCGCTTGCGAGCGGCGCAGTGCAGCGAAGAGCTCTCCGAATTCGCCGCTAGCTCCACGGTCCTTCTCAGCTGCGAGTAGCAGCGCTCGCAGTACACGGAGCTTCGCAAGGCCCGAAGACCCGGAGGGAAGTATCGCACACGAAAATGTGCCAGGACAGAGACGTGTTCTACGTTGTCCCTTCTCGTCATGCAGTTTGTGCTTCTGCTGCTTCTGCTGTTAGGAATCGCTCCTTGAAAGACGAGCGAGAGCGTCCTTCCGGGTGCATTGCACTGAGTCGAGTGCTCGCTCGGGACTTTGCTCTCGGGGCCAAGGCAAGAGGGCGTGCTTGCCCGCAGAACTGAGAACACGCTGTTGGGCAGAGCTGCAACTGACCGCCGGAGTTCAGCTCTCGCCGGACGGCAGAAGGCGAAGAACGAAGCCGCTTGCGAGCGGCGCAGTGCAGCGAAGAGCTCTCCGAATTCGCCGCTAGCTCCACGGTCCTTCTGAGCTGCGAGTAGCAGCGCTCGCAGTACACGGAGCTTCGCAAGGCCCGAAGACCCGGAGGGAAGTATGGCACACGGAAATGTGCCAGGACAGAGACGTGTTCTACGTTGTCCCTTCTCGTCATGCAGTTTGTGCCTCTGCTGCTTGTGCTGTTAGGAATCGCTCCTTGAAAGACGAGCGAGAGCGTCCTTCCGGGTGCATTGCACTGAGTCGAGTGCTCGCTCGGGACTTTGCTCTCGGGGCCAAGGCAAGAGGGCGTGCTTGCCCGCAGAACTGAGAACACGCTGTTGGGCAGAGCTGCAACTGACCGCCGGAGTTCAGCTGTCGCCGGACGGCAGAAGGCGAAGAACGAAGCCGCTTGCGAGCGGCGCAGTGCAGCGAAGAGCTCTCCGAATTCGCCGCTAGCTCCACGGTCCTTCTCAGCTGCGAGTAGCAGCGCTCGCAGTACACGGAGCTTCGCAAGGCCCGAAGACCCGGAGGGAAGTATCGCACACGAAAATGTGCCAGGACAGAGACGTGTTCTACGTTGTCCCTTCTCGTCATGCAGTTTGTGCCTCTGCTGCTTGTGCTGTTAGGAATCGCTCCTTGAAAGACGAGCGAGAGCGTCCTTCCGGGTGCATTGCACTGAGTCGAGTGCTCGCTCGGGACTTTGCTCTCGGGGCCAAGGCAAGAGGGCGTGCTTGCCCGCATAACTGAGAACACGCTGTTGGGCAGAGCTGCAACTGACCGCCGGAGTTCAGCTCTCGCCGGACGGCAGAAGGCGAAGAACGAAGCCGCTTGCGAGCGGCGCAGTGCAGCGAAGAGCTCTCCGAATTCGCCGCTAGCTCCACGGTCCTTCTCAGCTGCGAGTAGCAGCGCTCGCAGTACACGGAGCTTCGCAAGGCCCGAAGACCCGGAGGGAAGTATCGCACACGAAAATGTGCCAGGACAGAGACGTGTTCTACGTTGTCCCTTCTCGTCATGCAGTTTGTGCCTCTGCTGCTTCTGCTGTTAGGAATCGCTCCTTGAAAGACGAGCGAGAGCGTCCTTCCGGGTGCATTGCACTGAGTCGAGTGCTCGCTCGGGACTTTGCTCTCGGGGCCAAGGCAAGAGGGCGTGCTTGCCCGCAGAACTGAGAACACGCTGTTGGGCAGAGCTGCAACTGACCGCCGGAGTTCAGCTCTCGCCGGACGGCAGAAGGCGAAGAACGAAGCCGCTTGCGAGCGGCGCAGTGCAGCGAAGAGCTCTCCGAATTCGCCGCTAGCTCCACGGTCCTTCTGAGCTGCGAGTAGCAGCGCTCGCAGTACACGGAGCTTCGCAAGGCCCGAAGACCCGGAGGGAAGTATGGCACACGAAAATGTGCCAGGACAGAGACGTGTTCTACGTTGTCCCTTCTCGTCATGCAGTTTGTGCCTCTGCTGCTTGTGCTGTTAGGAATCGCTCCTTGAAAGACGAGCGAGAGCGTCCTTCCGGGTGCATTGCACTGAGTCGAGTGCTCGCTCGGGACTTTGCTCTCGGGGCCAAGGCAAGAGGGCGTGCTTGCCCGCAGAACTGAGAACACGCTGTTGGGCAGAGCTGCAACTGACCGCCGGAGTTCAGCTGTCGCCGGACGGCAGAAGGCGAAGAACGAAGCCGCTTGCGAGCGGCGCAGTGCAGCGAAGAGCTCTCCGAATTCGCCGCTAGCTCCACGGTCCTTCTCAGCTGCGAGTAGCAGCGCTCGCAGTACACGGAGCTTCGCAAGGCCCGAAGACCCGGAGGGAAGTATCGCACACGAAAATGTGCCAGGACAGAGACGTGTTCTACGTTGTCCCTTCTCGTCATGCAGTTTGTGCCTCTGCTGCTTGTGCTGTTAGGAATCGCTCCTTGAAAGACGAGCGAGAGCGTCCTTCCGGGTGCATTGCACTGAGTCGAGTGCTCGCTCGGGACTTTGCTCCCGGGGCCAAGGCAAGAGGGCGTGCTTGCCCGCAGAACTGAGAACACGCTGTTGGGCAGAGCTGCAACTGACCGCCGGAGTTCAGCTCTCGCCGGACGGCAGAAGGCGAAGAACGAAGCCGCTTGCGAGCGGCGCAGTGCAGCGAAGAGCTCTCCGAATTCGCCGCTAGCTCCACGGTCCTTCTCAGCTGCGAGTAGCAGCGCTCGCAGTACACGGAGCTTCGCAAGGCCCGAAGACCCGGAGGGAAGTATCGCACACGAAAATGTGCCAGGACAGAGACGTGTTCTACGTTGTCCCTTCTCGTCATGCAGTTTGTGCCTCTGCTGCTTGTGCTGTTAGGAATCGCTCCTTGAAAGACGAGCGAGAGCGTCCTTCCGGGTGCATTGCACTGAGTCGAGTGCTCGCTCGGGACTTTGCACTCGGGGCCAAGGCAAGAGGGCGTGCTTGCCCGCAGAACTGAGAACACGCTGTTGGGCAGAGCTGCAACTGACCGCCGGAGTTCAGCTCTCGCCGGACGGCAGAAGGCGAAGAACGAAGCCGCTTGCGAGCGGCGCAGTGCAGCGAAGAGCTCTCCGAATTCGCCGCTAGCTCCACGGTCCTTCTCAGCTGCGAGTAGCAGCGCTCGCAGTACACGGGGCTTCGCAAGGCCCGAAGACCCGGAGGGAAGTATCGCACACGAAAATGTGCCAGGACAGAGACGTGTTCTACGTTGTCCCTTCTCGTCATGCAGTTTGTGCCTCTGCTGCTTGTGCTGTTAGGAATCGCTCCTTGAAAGACGAGCGAGAGCGTCCTTCCGGGTGCATTGCACTGAGTCGAGTGCTCGCTCGAGACTTTGCTCCCGGGGCCAAGGCAAGAGGGCGTGCTTGCCCGCAGAACTGAGAACACGCTGTTGGGCAGAGCTGCAACTGACCGCCGGAGTTCAGCTCTCGCCGGACGGCAGAAGGCGAAGAACGAAGCCGCTTGCGAGCGGCGCAGTGCAGCGAAGAGCTCTCCGAATTCGCCGCTAGCTCCACGGTCCTTCTCAGCTGCGAGTAGCAGCGCTCGCAGTACACGGAGCTTCGCAAGGCCCGAAGACCCGGAGGGAAGTATCGCACACGAAAATGTGCCAGGACAGAGACGTGTTCTACGTTGTCCCTTCTCGTCATGCAGTTTGTGCTTCTGCTGCTTCTGCTGTTAGGAATCGCTCCTTGAAAGACGAGCGAGAGCGTCCTTCCGGGTGCATTGCACTGAGTCGAGTGCTCGCTCGGGACTTTGCTCCCGGGGCCAAGGCAAGAGGGCGTGCTTGCCCGCAGAACTGAGAACACGCTGTTGGGCAGAGCTGCAACTGACCGCCGGAGTTCAGCTCTCGCCGGACGGCAGAAGGCGAAGAACGAAGCCGCTTGCGAGCGGCGCAGTGCAGCGAAGAGCTCTCCGAATTCGCCGCTAGCTCCACGGTCCTTCTCAGCTGCGAGTAGCAGCGCTCGCAGTACACGGAGCTTCGCAAGGCCCGAAGACCCGGAGGGAAGTTTCGCACACGAAAATGTGCCAGGACAGAGACGTGTTCTACGTTGTCCCTTCTCGTCATGCAGTTTGTGCCTCTGCTGCTTCTGCTGTTAGGAATCGCTCCTTGAAAGACGAGCGAGAGCGTCCTTCCGGGTGCATTGCACTGAGTCGAGTGCTCGCTCGGGACTTTGCTCCCGGGGCCAAGGCAAGAGGGCGTGCTTGCCCGCAGAACTGAGAACACGCTGTTGGGCAGAGCTGCAACTGACCGCCGGAGTTCAGCTCTCGCCGGACGGCAGAAGGCGAAGAACGAAGCCGCTTGCGAGCGGCGCAGTGCAGCGAAGAGCTCTCCGAATTCGCCGCTAGCTCCACGGTCCTTCTCAGCTGCGAGTAGCAGCGCTCGCAGTACACGGAGCTTCGCAAGGCCCGAAGACCCGGAGGGAAGTATCGCACACGAAAATGTGCCAGGACAGAGACGTGTTCTACGTTGTCCCTTCTCGTCATGCAGTTTGTGCCTCTGCTGCTTCTGCTGTTAGGAATCGCTCCTTGAAAGACGAGCGAGAGCGTCCTTCCGGGTGCATTGCACTGAGTCGAGTGCTCGCTCGGGACTTTGCACTCGGGGCCAAGGCAAGAGGGCGTGCTTGCCCGCAGAACTGAGAACACGCTGTTGGGCAGAGCTGCAACTGACCGCCGGAGTTCAGCTCTCGCCGGACGGCAGAAGGCGAAGAACGAAGCCGCTTGCGAGCGGCGGAGTGCTGCGAAGAGCACACGAGCAGTCAAAGAGCTCCTTCGCTATCGCTTTCACTTCTCAGTGGTCTTACTGCTTGGAAAAGCAGCACACAGCCGTTGCACGCCAGGGCAAAAGCTGCGGCAGTGCCCGTCCTCACTCCTTCGCTGTACTGTACTCCATGCAGCTAGAGCGAAGCGAGAAGGACGCGAGGAAGAAAAAAGCGTACTTAAACTAGCCCCCTGGCAGCAGCCCTGAAAGGGCACATAACACACGGCGTCTCGCTGCCCTCCGTTCTACACACTCGCAGCTCCCTCTGCCGACTTGCGAAAGTTGTTACCGGAGCAGAGGCGGCCAGATTGAAGAGGCAGTGCCTAGGTTCACCTTCTCCTTACTGCGCGTAAGCTACGTCCAGCTCCTCGCTGCACTCTGGATTTCCCTTCTCCGCAGCACTTACCGTGGTGCTGTGTGCAACTCGGCGCCTAGAAGTGACCGCCAATGCTTTCACAGCGGGCTGCAAGGGAACCACGGAGCAGCACAAGCAGCAGTGCTTCAGCTTGCTCCTTCCGACTGCTAAGGGCACTTGGGAGGGCAAGCGAGAGTCAACCACCTTCCTCTCCTAGTAGCCTGTAACGTGGTGCACACAAGCACGGGACGAGTGCTGCTTCGTTCACCACCCTCGCCCACGCCTGGCGCTGCTTTCATTGCCGGCGGCCAGAAGCCGCTGCAAGGGCGCCACACAGCCAGCAGTGTGCCGGCAGCCAAGAGCTCGAGAAGGCTGCTTCTGCCCAAGCCCGCCTAGGGCGTGCATCTTTGTTCTCAGAGCTCCGTGCAACAGTCTGCCTCTCTCGCAGTTCGAATGGAAAACGAAAGCTTTTCGCCTACGCCCTTCACAGAGATCCGTTGCCAGGACGAGAATGCTTTGTGGCCGGAGCTCGCCCCCGCCGCGAGGAAGCTGCTATTAGCACCGCGTTGCAGGGACACGTCTCGCTTCTTGACTACGTGCTCAGCGCTCTCCGAATTCGCCGCTAGCTCCACGGTCTTTCTCAGCTGCGAGTAGCAGCGCTCACAGTACATAGAGCTTCGCAAGGACCGAAGACCCGGAGGGAAGTATCGCACTCGAAAATGTGCCAGGATAGAGACGTTCTACACTGAGTAGAGACACAGACAGACAGAGAGTTCTACACTGCCCCTTCTCGTCGGCCATCTTGTGCTCTGCTGCCTCTGCTGTGACGAATAGGTCCTTGAAAGGCGAGCGACAGCGGCTCTCCAGGCACTGAAGAGAGTTCCCTAGGGACTTTTCGATGTAAAACTTTTTCCACCTCCAAAAATACATGGGTAAGTCCTAAAAGTTTTGGTTTTCTTAAGAATAGTTTCGCCCAAGTTTTGCTGTTCTAAACACCCATGGTTTCAGTCTTCACTTAACTGCTTGTTTCTGTCTTTTTGGCTAGTGGCAATCTAATTCTAAGGTAACTAGATGTGTTGGAAATCCATAAATTACATCTCAAGTTAGGTGGGAAAATTGGCTCGGAAGAAAATGGAATTGAGAATTTGGAAAGAATCCAGAGTGAGCTGATGTCACAATCCGAGATTCCCTTGGGTTCCAAATCCTTTCATTTGTGTTTTTGTGGGCTTTTTGAAGGCGGTGTACAGTTGAAGCCATGATTTAGCTGCGGTGAGACCTGCTCTGCTGTAAAAGCATTATTTTCTCAGTGAGCATGGACAACAGTTAGAGTGTCGTCTTTTAAGATTCCCTGCACTCCACTTATGGTGGCAAAAGCAGTGCCTTGACTGTAATCATAAAAGTGATTACAGCTTCATTGCTTTGACATCATGTAGGATGCTTCCTCCATCTGCTGTGGTCAGCATTAAGTAACAGATTTCTCAGTTTCTAGGAAGAGTCTAGCAAACAATCACCTTGCTCCTTCTCTTGCATTTATTCATCACTGCTATGCTGCTATACAGACAGGTAGTCTGTTTATGATTCAACAATTCAATGGGACATCAAGTAAATAACAAAGCAAAACTAACTACCGAAAGCACTATAAGGGCCAGAGATTAGCTTGGATCAAAACAGGTATTCTCCTAGCATTGTTTACAAACGAGTCAGCATGTGAAACAGAAGGCACAATGTAGTTTGTGCCTTGTTTTGGGCATGCCCGAAAGAAGGAAATTCTGATTTCACATACGGGAAAAGAAATGTTGACATTTGAATGAGATTGTTCATACCCCAGTAAAGGTTGCTTTGAAAGGTTGTGGAAGTCCTGTTAGGAAACATGGCTTTACAAGTCCTTTCCACCAGGAGACAACAGCTGCAGAACATCTGGGTGTGCCAGTGTTGAGAGCACCAGCAAAGATCAAAGTGGAGAAGTTGGTGAACAATGGCAGTGGCCTGGCGGAGGGCAAGTGGGGTGCTGGCTGTGGGACCAGGGGAGTCCTGACTGATTTAGGAGGCGTGTGATGGTCTGTGCCAGCAAGCGGAGTAGTGCTGTGGCCTTGGCACACTGCTAATACTGGAATTCAGTGGGGTCACTGGGCAGGCTGAGTGTGTGAGCTGCTGGAGGGACCCAGGTTGCCCACATGTAAACATCCAGTCTCACTCTTGCCAGCCACAGAAAGGAGCAGGATGTGGCTGCTGGCGATGCCTGTCACGTATACGCAGTGTATATGTGTGCTATCCCAGCCTGCTGGGAACACTTCTTCTTTGGGACTGCTTGGGCTGAGGGAGAGAAAGCAGTGGTAGTTTCTGAGGTTTCGAGTTTGTTCGAGTTTCTCAGGCTGTTTCTGGAGCCACCCCGAGTTCTCTTCCTTGAAGCATTTCAAGTCCTGCTAATTTTCAAAATTCAAACAGACACAGCCCTAAGCTAGTTGATCTGACTTCAGAGCTATTCTTACGCTGAGCTGTTGCATGATCTGATCTCCTGAGATGTCTTCCATCTCAGTTTATGACCTGGTTCTTGTGAAAAGTAGGATCTTTTAGCCTGGAGAAGAGAGGTTTCTGGAGAGACAGTATTGTGGCCTTTGAATATGTAAAGAGGGTATAAGACAAATGGAGAAAGACTTTTTAGGAAAGTTTGCAGAGACAGGACAAGGGGCCATGCTTTCAAACTGAGACTAGGTTTAGATTGGCTAAAAGGAAAAACTTTTCTACAGTGAAGCTGGTGAGACACTCAAACGGGTGTTCCAGAGAAGTTGTGGATGCCCCATCATTGAGAGTGCTCCTTATCAGTTTGGCTAGTCTTGAGCAATTTGATCTACTGTAAGATCTACCTGGCAAGGAAGTTGGACTAGATGATCTTTAATCACAGACTGTTGTATGATTCCGTGGAAGACAGAATGCAATAAAGTTCATATTTCAGATTTTGGCGCAGACATATTTATTATTTCTCACTTTATGCATCATTGCAATGACAACTTGTTAGCTTCTGAAATGATTAGCTGAGATTGATTTCCTTCCTTAGTTTCATTTTCTCTGTTATTCCTTCACTCTTGGACTTTTTTTTTCACTAGATTCCCTCTTTCAGTAAACTGCCCTTAAGTATCACTTTGCTCCCCACCTGGCTTTTTTTTTTTTTTTCAATGACACCTTTTCACTGGTTCGTTTTGGGCCTTTGCTGCTTGAAGTCCAGCAGCCTCCTTGTCTGAGCATTACGGAGCTTTCTTTACAGCTTCATCACTATGCAAAAAGCCATAAATTACTGTGTTCCATCTCACATACCATCAAGTATCACACTAATATTCCCTCTGCTGAATAGCTGATTGGCTTACATAGACCAGCCAAATACCAGGAAATCCGGATGGCAGCAAGAATCTTTTAGACTACTCCCGCTGTTCATTTAAATTCTGGAGAAGTCACGTGAGGTATCACATTCTCTTAAAAGAAGTGTCTATCATCTCGGACATTCTAGAATGGGCTATTAATATTGTCATGAGTTTCTGGCTAGACTTTTTAGTATGCAAATTCAAATTCAAATGATCTGAAATGATAGAACTTCAAGAAATTTTTTTTCCCAGAATCGAAGTATGATGGAGTTCCACAGGGAGAATCTTAATCTTAGTTATTCTATTCCATCTCACATCATGGCTGGGGGCAGGGAGAAGGGAGTATCTTTGGGGGACAATGGGTTCCGGTGTAGTCAGTAAGCTGGGCAGAGGAGCCATCAGGTATTTTCTGTTGTTAGGGGGGGGGGAATTCGTGTGAACTCTTCCTTTCTTGTACCCTGCCACTAGTATTGTTGCTAAAATTGTTTGTTTTCTCATCCAAGTGACAAAATCAGCACACTTAATGAGGGATGAAGAGGGAGCAGCGACCTCAGAACAGGAGGAAGAAGAAGCAGAGCCTGCTGTCCTCCAGAAGAAAAAAACACTACCAGCCAACTTTGCATCATCTGTGAACTTCCTGGGCGTGTACTCTATCCCCTTGTCCAGAACACTGAGCAAGATATTAAACAGGACTGGGCCCAAGACCGAGCCTTGGGGACCAGCTGGATGAACTCTATTTCCCACCACTCTGTGGGCCTGGCCATCACCCAGTTTGTCACCCAGCAAACAGCCCACCCATGCAAACCATAAGCAGACAGTTTCTTCAGGAGAATGATGTGAGACTCATTGCAAAAAGGATCAGGGAGATGCCTAGGAAGAGTCTCAGGTGAATCCAGGAGACTATAGTGGAGGACTATTCAGTTTTCCAATCAATTTGCTTAAAAAACTCTACAAAACCGTAATAAAAAACCAAACAAACAATCAAACAAACAAAAAAAGCAGACCAAACAAACACACAAAACCCCCAAACCTATAATCCCCAAAGAGACAAAAAAAGCCCCCAGAAAGCCCACCAAAAACCCACCCAAAACTGAAAAAATACCCCAAACCCAACACAAAAAATCAGGGTGAAGGTTTTTAGTAACTTTAAAAATAACAAAACAAAACAAAACTAAAAAACCCCCAGAAAGTCACATTTCTAAAGGTGCTGTCCCCGCCTCTTCTCTCAGCAGGGAGGACATCCTGAAGTGGAGCCAGTTGGAAGAAAGCGGGACAGGGCAGCACCTGGGCCATTGTCACAGGACGGCCCTGTGGCTGCCCCATTGCCAAAACCTGGACACATAAATCAAACACAGGTATGCACATGTGCTTAGACACAGCAAAAATATATTTGTCTGAAAAGAATACAGGTCCATTTCTATCACTGGAAAGAGCATAATGCCTCGTCTCAGCTTTCTTTTCAGTCATTACAAATGTTTCGAAAATAAAGGAATGCAGAAAATGGAAATATCCAAGATCAACATGAGGACCAGTAACAAAGATTCCATTTTTGAAACTGCATTGGGAATCCTCTGCAGAAATTGACTCAGAGCTCTAAGATTTACAAAAAAGACCAAGAGGACTGGAGTCAATACAACACAGTGTCTGGAGACTTCAGCTGGTTACCTTGATTTCTCAAATATGATGGAGAAAGCACCTTAGCAACTACAGCTGCCAGTTCTCTCAGGGCCCTGACATGCCTCTGGGTGGGTGCCATGGTCTTGCATGCTCAGGTTCCTCAAGTGGTCTGAAAGCTGACCTGCTACTATGGGTTAGAATCAAGTCCACCAGTCCAATAACCTGAGAGATGTGGAAATAGTGACTGGCAGTAAAAATTGAGACCAACACTTGTTGAGTACCTCAGCCTTCTCCTTGTCTGTTGTCACTAGTCCTGTCTGGCTTATGGGGGTGGGGGGGGGGGGGGGGGGAATAGGGGAGGTGTGATAGGTTTCTTTTCATCTTCCTTTTCCCACTGAAATACCCGTAGGTGCCTTTATTATTCTTAGTTTTGGCATGCTTTTCCAAATTCAGCTTCAACTGAGCCTTAGCTATACTGATCCCATCCTCACACACTCATGTGTTACCACTGTATTTTTCCCATGATTTGTCTCGCTGTGTATTGTCTGCATATTACCTACTTGCATCACATCTATTAATTTTCAATAACCTTCTGGCTTTAACTTGTTTTCAAAAAAAACCCTTTTTGAACCTTTCCACCTCAGAAATTCACCTGGGAAACCCCAAATCCCCAAAATTCACCCCGAAGTCCCCCCTGGGACGCTCAGCACTCACCTGGCAACTCCCAAAAGCCCACAAATTCACCCCAAAATTCACGGGGGACCCCCAAATTCCAGGGCTTCACCCCAAAATCCCACCTGCAACCCCCAAAACCCCTCAAATCACCCCCAAGACCCAGTCCCCCCAACACCTCCCAAATTCACTCCAAAATGTCTCCAATCCCCCTCAAAACCCTCCCAGATACCCCCAAATCCACCAAATTCACTCCCAGACCCATCTGGGACTCCCAAAAATCACCAAAATTCCCCGGAAAATCCACCTGCATCCCCCCAAATTCATCCCAAAATTCTCCCACGACTTCCAAATGCTCACCTGGATACCCCAAAATCGACAGAATTCACCCCAAAATACGCCTGGCATTCCCAAAACTCACCTGAGAACCCTAAAATTCACAAGTATACCCTAAAATTCACCAAATTCACCCAAAATTCCCCTGAGATCCCTAGAATTCCACAAATTCCCCCTAAAATTCAACTGGGACTCC
Source organism: Sturnus vulgaris (assembly GCF_052056855.1). Classification (NCBI taxonomy): domain Eukaryota; kingdom Metazoa; phylum Chordata; class Aves; order Passeriformes; family Sturnidae; genus Sturnus; species Sturnus vulgaris. The sequence continues at coordinate 9,109 of NW_028276489.1, read as the reverse complement.
CCACATTCCACAAATTCACCCCAAACCTCGCTACCCGGGATCCCCCAAAATTCCACAAATTCTCCCCCAAAATCAACCTGGGACCCCTCAAAACTCACCTGGATCTCCCCAAATCCCCGCCCCGCCCCGCCCCCCCCAATTCACCTGGGCACTCCCAAATCCCCAGAATTCAACCCAAAATTCACCTGGGACCCCAAAAACCTCCAAATTCGCTCCAAAATGATTGGCAACTTTACACACTCCATTTTCCCACAAAAGGATCTAGAGCCCTGTGCGCTTCGTATACAAACTAAATGCAAAAAAACTTTCTATTCATTCTCAGCAAAAAGACTTCCTATTCCTCCTTCTTTTGGACAAAACTGCCTTCACTTTCAAACTTATTCTCTTGCTCACTTACCTGCATAATGCTTAGTCCCTGTTCTGCATGCTCATTTTCTTCACTTTTACAAGGAATCCTCTCCTCATCTTCTTCTTCCTCTGCTTCTTCCATTTCCTGTGCCAAGATCACCCGTTTCTCTGTTAGATTTCTTTCTCCAGCTGATTTTTTGACAACTGTCCCTATCTTCTGGCACCGCTCGCTCGAGAGAGGCGATTGTCCCGCTCTGCTCTGGGCTGGGACTGCGCTCTCTTCAAGCCCTGGGGGCAATTTTGGATGCCACAGCGTCAGAAAGACCTCAGGCTATTGGAGAAATGTCCAAAGGAGGGACACAGGGATAGCGAAGAGGCTGGAGGGAAAGCCATACAAAGAGTGGCTCAGGGCATTTGGTTCAGCTGCAGAGAGGACACTGAGCTCACACCTCACTTGGGACCTCTCAGCTCCTCCCAAGGGCAGCACAGGGACAGCTTTGCTCTCTGCTCTCTGCGACCAGGGACAGGAGCCAAGGGAATGCCAGGAGCTGTGTCAGGGGACGATTAGGCTGGCTATCAAGGAAAGGTTTTTTTCCTCAGAGGCTGGTCGGGCACTGAATAGGTTCTCCAGGCAATGGGCACAGCCCCAAGGCTGCCAGAGATCCAGGAGCGTTTGGCCAATGCTCTCAGGGATGCAGAGGGTGGGACTGTTGGAGTGTCTGTGCAGGGCCAGGAGTTGGACTTTGACGATCCCTAGGGGTCCCTTCCGACTCAGGAAACTCTTACCATTTTCCCCTCTTTCCTCTCCTTGCACAATGCTCTCAGCTTACTGTTCCACCGCATGCTCCACTTCTGAAACCTCCGCTACTTCTTTCCAGTTCAAGCACAGTTCTACTGGTTACAATCCAAAGATAGACAGATTGAAAAACAACCAAAAAGAAACACCTGTTTGGAATGTCGTGGTCTTATCTGCATCTCCAACTATGAAGTCGATTGTGCCTTGCAAGTTCTAAAAGCAAAACAACAACAACAAAAAACACCCACCACACCGTTTTAACATAGGGATTTGCCTTCTTCTAAGAAATCCATATCCCTTCTCAAAATGGATCTATTTCAGGAAGAGATCATCTTGAATAGATCACTTACTACCTAAAGAACCTGGAACACTCAAATCCGTAATGATAAGCCTGTTACCTTGTCGTTTTCTGTTCCAAAGGCAAATGCATTTGCTCAAGTGCCGTTTGTAACAAGGACAGAGCTCAAAGTGTGGCTCTGAGAAATGTTTTGGTTTCCCTCTCCTATCTTCATCAAAAGCACTTTCTTCAATGGCTGAAACAATACTTGATACAGTCTGAATTTTAAAGGTCATGAAAATTTTCTCCAAAGTGAAAAATTAATATAGCAGTCAGGTTTGAAACCAACGGGAATTTTTGTTTTACCTGTTTGAAGATTCCCTTCACACTAAAATGCTGGCTGATGGATACCTAGAAGAAATCAATTCCCACAAAATGCTTCTGGGTAAGCCATTACGTCATCCATTACAATTTGCTTCAGTGTCCCGTTCCTGTCCAATTGAAGGTCCCTGTTTAAGAGACTCAAGTGCGGAGAGAAATAAAATTAAATATGACTACAGTGCCTTTAAATCGAAATCGAACTTCCTGATCAATCTCATAAAACCTTTAGGCTAAATGTTGCCATTGATCTGTTTCTACTGAACACAATCACGTCCTGGCTTGTTAGAGATTAGTTCATTACAAAGAAAGAAACGCAGAGAAGTTAAAATATTTCCAAAGAAGCATTTGACATCCTTCCTTTTGGATGGGGAACCACACCAACACTGCTTACATAAGAGGTCAAATGACTGTCTTCCATGTTAGTTCTGCACTGTGCTCAGCGGAGCCTTTCTGGTTTATTTGCCTTTGACTTGGACATAAAGCTGAGTCTTGATTCAAGAAAAATCAATATTCACACTTGTTTTCATTTACACGGACATTGGCTTGGTCTCCTAAACAAAGAGAATGATGGGGAATTTTTGTACGAGTTCAGATAGGTAACATTCTCTTTCCGCAACCTGGCATTGTATTTTCACTTGGTCTGTTACCTCTGGCTTTGTTTTAACGGCTCAAATTATTAGGAAGAGTATCAAACCTCCAGCTCTAACCACAGTCCCACTGCGAGGTGTGTGAAGGTATGTGCATCTGCCCCTCAGGTCCACACTGCTCTTCTAATGTGCCTCTGATCGAGCAGGTAGGAAAGACCTCCTGGGTGTGTGAACAGTGCTGCTTCCTCTACGGCTTCAGAGCTGCTGCTAAGCTCTTCAGGAAGGAGAGCGGTATTGTACCCATTTTTAGATGGTTTTTAAAGTTGCCGGTGCTTGGCTGTCTTAAACGTCTGAGTTCCTAGAACTTTGAATGAGATCAAATCTATGAGTGAAGAGATGATGGTGCAGACCAACTTCTGATTCCGGTGATCCAAGAATCTGCACTACTACTTTTACCTTCTGAATAAGGCATGGATGTGATGGTATGCACAGTAATACTGATGTGCTATGGTTTTTGAATGATAGCAGTCTTCCTTTGTCCCATTCCTAAACCGTGGGCATTATTTGCCTTAACCTTGTTCAGTAGGGACATTATTCTATATTCTTACATGAAGTGAAAAGCACTCTTTTTCCATACCTTCACACAACAGCATTAAAACAAGGCCTAAGTAGTACAACCAATGTTCAAAGATGCTCTACCTTTTAAGTTTACAAAACATACCAAATTCATACCTTGTTCTAAGTTGATCTCAAGAAGAAAGGGTGTTCTCCAAATACTCCTTCAGCTCTTCCTCACAGCTCACCGTTTGCCTTTTTTCTAAGATTGTATCCAGATCACTTTCATCATCTAAGGCCACATAAAAAAGCTAGTAAAAATGGTTTCGTAGATACTAAAATCTCCCCAGCTCTTTAGGATTCAAGGAAGTTAATTATGCACATATCTTCTACACCCAGAAGAGAAAGCTACCTCAGCAAAACTCATCGCCTATGAAAATCTTCCTAGATAATGAACACCTCTGACACTGCCACCCCAAGTTGGTGTTCTGAAACAATGAGAACCTCACATCCAATCAGACTCTAGACCTGCACAAGATCTCGTCATAGCAACTTGCAGCCACTTTCTACAGAAAGCAGCAGTGATCTCTATCGCTGTTGCCATACCAACAATAAGACAGGACTGTCCATTCAGCGTGAATCAAGCAGTTAGCAAAAATGCACCTGACAGAATGAAACTGAAGAGGAGAAATTCCCATCTAAAAGTCAAAGATTACATTTTTAATTTTATAGCAGGTATTTTGAATTTCAGAGGGCTCTTTGCATTAAGAAGTCCTGTCTTTATAGCACACCCTTGTTTTTATGTTTCTACCTGGATTATGGCCATTTAGCCGTCTCCTTCAAATCACTCCAAAGAAAAACATTCAAGTGAACAAGTTCTTTCTAAACTGCTGGAAGGTGAAATGAATGAGTAAGAGGATATGTAACATGATAAAAGGCTGCCTGGAATTTTACGACTGGTATCCAACATGGCGTCTTCTATCTGGAGAGTAAAAAAAAATCAGTCTCCAAGTAAACTGGTAAGAATGCGGATTCTCAAAACTTCTGTTTATTCTGGCACCATAAAGCACCAAATCACATTCTATAATTTATCCCTTTAGAAACAACTGCCCGACTTTTTTTATGTATAGAAAAGATTGGAAGACATTTGGGAGATCATTTCCAGCTCTTCCTGAAGTCTGATCTTAAGCAGACTGGGCCATATGTCATTCATCGCTATCCTATGTATTTCAGATAGAAATGATCATAAAAATACAATCTATTTCTATTACAAATAATAAACACAAGAATTATGAACACTTCCACATGAAACTCTTCCACACCAAACTGTTTCTCTGGAGTGTTTTGTCACACTATGGACCTCTTTCTAAGGTGACATCAACAGCCTACCACGCAGAAGGCATTGCAGGTGGGAGCACAGGAAGAACAGACTAATCCCAAGGAGTGATGAAGATATATGTCATCAAATAAAAGAAACGTACATCCACGTGCTCCACTTCTTCAAACCTACATTTTCGTTTCTCAGTCATCTGAAGCATGTTGGAGTGCACAACTTCAGCATCTTCTGCTGTGCAAATGTTCACATCCAACAGGGTCATCTGAAGGAAAAGAAGAACAAATTATTGACATGCACAGAAGAAATACTGTGTGGCTTTCAGAGAGCCTGGCTAAACGTAGTGTTTCTTTTCTTGTGATGGACAGAGATAGATTCAGCCTCCCACATGCCATATTAGATTACTAAACAATACCATCTGGTTGGACACAAAGGGAGAAATTGAGGCAGAGGTGGAATTTCTTTCCCAAGATAAGACAGATTTAGCACAAGGGCTGAGGCTCCTTGCATCTTCCACATTCATGTAGGACAGCACTCCCTTCATTACTGGCATTTGTTACGGCTTTTCCACATTTCAAGCACAAATACCAACTACTACTGTGAAACCAAACGGATGGCTTACTTTTTGAACAGAGTAAGGCGGAGGTTAAAAAGGAATTCCACTTGTTATCTCACTGTCTGGTGCATCTTTACTCTCTCTAATGACACATTGGACCACGGCTATCACAGCCAAAAGCTGTGGCACTCAACTTGCACATCTGCCCTTTCTCCTGACATTTGCCCTCGACCAGCTCATACTGGATGCTCATTTTCTCCACGCACTCCACATTAGGGCTGTCTGAATGATACGGAACAGACCACAGTCAAAATTCCCATCTTTCACAGTGCAGTGTGACATGGAAACATGACAGAGGCCATGTGCTGAATCTCAGCACACGGAACAGATGCCAGCAGTGCCTACAGACACCAGACATTACCAGCCAAAGAAATCAAGACATTTTCATACACAGCTGTTTCTCATTATGCTTCAAAGTAGCAAGGTACTTAACAATCGCTACCAACTTCTTTGCTACCATACAGGCTACAAACATCCCAACTGGATGTGCTCTGGAGCAAGAGAAGGCAGACACAGAGCGGGAAGGCATGCTGCAAGGACACAGAGAAAGGAAGTATCTCCAATACTTCCCCTCTTCTTCTCATACTTCCCCTCTTCTTCTCCAGGAGTTAAAAAGGAGTATTTTTGTATGACTGAGAAGGGATCCACGTCAAAATTAACATTTGATTTCCCCCAGATTCATTCTAACCGAGCCAGTTCCTGCTAGATCTCCCCATGCACAGGTGTTTGTACTGGCCAAAGGAAAGCCATGCCACAGGCAGCTTCTTTGGCTCTTACTGCCACCTCCAAGCAACTGAGAAGGTATGTGGCAACACACGGAACAAAGAATAGAGCAAACATGCACTCTCAAAGCAACCGTCTGCCTCATCGTTGCCCAGGAGAAAAGAAAATATTGCTTGAATTCCAGACTGTTCTTAGGATTTCCCGACCTACCTAGACTTTTGTTTCAATTCTCCAGAGTTCTGCACCATTCGTTTCCATCAGATTTGGCACGTGTTGGAGGCAACAGGGTGCTATCAAAGCAGGAAACAAGAGTCAGGTATCCTAAAATACAAACCAGTCAGTACTTCAAATATAAAATTATGAATCCGAATATCCATACTACTGGGCGTTCTTTTATTTACAGCCATCTTGGCAATGAAAATAAACCTGAGATTGTTGTTGTTCAAGGCCAACTGTTTACTGCCCGATAAGGAACTAACTGTCATCTACCTGGTTCCTACATCCACCGTAAAAAACCTCCCTGTAAAGATCGTAATGCATTGCACCCACACCAATGTGTCTTGTGTTCAGGATGGATATTCAAACGTAGCAACGTTAGATTTCTATCCAGACTCCTCTCTTCATTTATTCCGCAAATAAAATCCCACGCCATGGAGAAAAAAATGCCTTGACAAAAACACCAAGTTCTAGCTCTCCACCCCTCTTTGCCCATTTCTGCTATGTTTCGAGATTTACTTCTGCATTCCTCCATTTTTAGAGCCTGATCGCCACCTATTAAGTGTAGCTGGGGCACTGAAAATCAAGAATGCATTTTTTCCATTCAAAAGAGCTGTACAGAAATAGATGTAGACCCTGCCTTACTGCTGCATTTAGCAATCACACATTGACAGGAAGCAAAGTGCATTTTGTAGCCAAGTCCTTCATTAACTCCAGCAACAATTGTTTTCCTTTATGCTATACCCTCTTTTGCCATACCCGATATATTGCAAAACCTTCAGTCTCTCTTCACTGAGTACCATCTGCTCCTTTATCAACTTTTCCATTTCCATATTCACAGTTGGGGGATTCTGTATTTCTTCACTTGCCATAAATTCTCTGCAGGATGGAAAGTAGATATGTAGGATGGAATCACATGATATATGTGATATCATACGTGGTATCACGTAGAAAGAAAAAATGATCAAGTATTACTTTAACAGAAACCAAAAGTGAACACTAGCCTCTTGGTGTTGCTCATTGTCCAAAAGAAGACTGCCAAATTTCTGACCTGAAACTCTGAACTCCACACTTCTTTTGCATGAGCTTCCAGTCCCTTGCCATTTCAGTTGATGCCATTTTTCTTTCTCAAGCTCTGATTTCATTCGATTCAAGAGTAGCTTGGCAGTTGCCCTCTCATTATCCAGCAGTGCTCCGTTTATATTCTGTGTATTAAAAAACAAAACCAGAAGTAGAAGCAGCATACAACATGCAAAAACAAACCAAAAATTGTCTCTTCTACAGAAAATGAGGGGAGAAAAGAACACAAATGATAACCAATACCCCGTCAAGTAGAAATTTCTTCTATATTTCAGTGATTGATAGGCAGAAAAAATGAATTTCATCTGGGGAAAGAAAGACATTCTAGGAATATTCAGACTGCTATCTTGCCCCAGGTAAAACATTTACCATGGCCTTAGCGTTAATGAGCTTGTGAACATCAGCTGCCAAGAGGAAGGACATTTCCTCCAGTTTCACACAATACTTGGTCAGTACATCTGCTATCTGTGCAATCAAAGAATACAGAAAAGCAACAACAATGAAAAGTAGAACTCAAATATCAATTTCCCAAGTTAAAATCTACATGAACAAGACAATTTTTCCATTCAAGTGAATTCGATTTAATTAATTCATTAACTACATAAGTAGCATTCTCACGTTCAAGAGTAGAATTCAAAGAATCGACGTTGCTTCTTCTGAGACATTGAAGCCTGAGTAGATCCCAACTTCAAATCTAGTAGGACGGCATGAAAGCAATACCTGCTACATTTAGTACATGTAAACTACAAAGAACATCTAGAACAGCTCTAAAAGATGCACAAACCCATGAACTTTGAAGGAGACGCTAGCAAGAAATGTGGAAATAGGCTTTATCTGCCCAGTGCTTTTCCCAAAAGCACGGGCACTCCTTGGCGTCAGTGAGAGTCTCTGTCTCATTACTCAGCAGCTGGCTTAGGGTAAAAAAGGATGCATGCAATCACTTCATTCCTGTTCATGACATAAACTTACTGCATCATCATGGAAGCCATTTACTTGGAAATATAGCCTAAAAAATAGGTGTCAGACTGGGTACATATCTAGATTGCTATGAGCAAAACCAATTTCTTTTTAACAGGAAAGCCATACAATATGCCTGCCATGGCAAATATTAGTCTACTAGCCCTGCACTTCAACGGGCAGTGAGCAGTTCATGACACCAAGTTTACGTTTGGCAAGGAGACAGTCTATTTATTACAAGCCCCTAGTTCTAGAACCAAGAATACAGGAGTTGCTCATTCCCAATGAAAATCTGTCCATTTCATACCTTTGGGGTTTTATGCTTCTGTTCTTTACCTGTCTTGAGTGTGGCTTTCTTGTGAAGTCACTGATGGGTGTTTTTCCAACACATTTCTGCTGATTACACGGTAATTGCGTGGCATCAGCAGACATCTCTGAATGTCTCTTGAAAGTATGCTTTTTACTCTTCCTAGAGGACCTTGTCTTCTTCTTTCCTTCACCCAAAAGGTGGGCTAAGTGAGCCTTCAAAGAACCATCATCTCAACAATTAGAATTCTTTCAAACCTACTGAATGGAGAACAGAGACAAAAAAATTTTAAAAAGACTAGTACGCGAAAGACAACAGAAGAGAAAGGTAAAATAATGAATCCTACATGCCACGTGCATAACTCTCTTCATTCAAGGCTATTTTCAAAATGAGAAAAAAAAAAAAAAAAAAAGATCATCTTTTCCTCAGAGAGGAAAAGTGGAGTAACTGGATTGTGTTGCCTTGCCTACAGTTACCAGAAAAGTCAACAGCTGAGTTGAAAACTCCTGAAGCTGGCTAACTACACCTCTAAATGTTTTACTACTGTGTTATGATTCTGTCTTCAGTTAATAGAACCCGATATACAACAAAGAGATGGGAGCACATGGAGATGCATTGGAGAGCCTACGCTGGAGGTAACACATTCATTTTTTACTCAAACAAATCCAAATTAGAAATGTTGAAAATTACCTGGGGCCATTTCAACAGCCAGCAAACTGACTAACACAACCAATCTTTGGCTTCTATTCAATCCTTTGCTTGTTTTACCTGGACCTTGAAGATCTGTCTGCAGCCTTCCTCTCTGCAAATATATCACACTCGTCCTATTGAGAACCCATGGCTCATCACAGCTGCTTCGCCACGCCTGCTTCCAGAAGAACTGGCAACTACAAGCTGGGAGCCAAGAGATACAACACTTCACTTGGAAAAGGG